>NW_026939780.1:0-9436 GCF_032062105.1 Saccostrea cuccullata | reverse complement strand
GATATACAAGGTGACCTTTGCTCTCCCTACTGATGTCCCCCTACTGATGTACAATATAAGGTGACCTCTGGTCCCCCTACTAATGTACAATATTACTTGTTCTCTGGTCATCTTTCTGTTGTCCCCTACTGATGTGTACTATAACGTTACATGGAATAAAATCATAGGGGAGACCACAGGTCATCTAACGTAATCCATAAATGTTAAACGCTTATATATCATATATCGCATAAAATTGCAGTAAATGTTGCTCAGCACCCACCCTCCACCCCCTCTATCTTTTCTAATACCCATCAGATGGTTATTCCTTTTAAAAAGTTGTTTGTTTTACACTTTAAAGGCTTCACAGTATTACGATTTATTCTATTTTCACTTTACAAATGCAACGCACTACATTTTGTAGCGGAGAAAACAGGCCCGATAGTCGTGAACTGAGCAGAGGACCTCAGGTCCTAGTTCAGCGTACGTTTTATCCTTCTGCGTCCGGCGTCCGTCTGTCTGTCTGTCCGTAAACTTTTCACATTTTCGACTTCTTCTCAAGAACCGCTGGGCCAATTTCAACCAAACTTGCCACAAAGCATCCTTGGGTAAAGGGGATTCAAGTTTGCTCAAATGAAGGGCCACGCCCTTTTCCAAGGGGAGATAATTATGAATTAGAGAAAAATTTGGGCATTTTTAAAACATCTTCTTCTCAAGAACCACTGGCCAGGAAAGATGAAACTCATGTGAAATCGTCTTCAGGTAGTGAAGATTCAAGTTTGTTCAAATCATGACCCCCGGGGTAGGGTGGGGCCACAATGGCCGGTTAAAGTTATACATAGGAATATATAGGAAAAATCTTTAAAAATCTTCTTCTCAAGAACCACTGGGCCAGGAGAGATGAAACTCATGTGGAATCATCCTCAGGTAGTGTAAATTCAAGTTTGTTCAAATCATGACCCCCGGGGCTAGGGTGGGGCCAAAATGGCCGACCCGAGTTTTACATAGGAATATATAGGAAAAATCTTTAGAAAATCTTCTTCTCAAGAACCACTGGGCCAGGAGAGGTGAAACTCATGTGGTATCATCGTCAGATTGTGTACATTCAAGTTTGTTCAAATCATGACCTTCGGGACTAGGGGTGGAGCCAAAATGGCCGACCCAAGTTTAACATAGGGATTGATAGGGAAACCTTTTAAAATCATCTTTTCAAGTACTTCAAAGCTATGATTAGTGATATTAATATGGAATCATCTTCAGGTAGTGTAGATTCTAGTTTGTTCAAATCATGAACCGCTAGGGGGTTAAATATCAAGCCCCCCCCCCCCAGTAGCTTTCAGTTCTGATCTGATATGTGCTTTTTCCTAGCCAATGTGCTCAGGTGAGCGCTGTGGCCCCTGGGCCTCTTGTTTTTTTTTTTTGAAGCACATATATTTCGAAGATCCACCACCACCCCAGCAATTCAACCTCTCATATGTTTATATAAACATATCATTTGTATTTTGGATTTACTTTATAATAACCATTTTTGGTTTGATGTACCATTTTTTAGCTTTATTTTTCTTATAAGTTTGATCTTATTGGTCTTACAAAAAGGTCTTACAATGCTGATTTGCTTGAAATGCAGTGTTCAAGAGTCAAACGTGCATATAATTGTCCGTAATTTTCATAAGAAAAAACAATTTCAATTGTAAGATTTTTTGTGTATCAGAGAAAAATTGGTCTTGGCGAAGTAGAGAATAACAATGTTAGGCACTGAATGGCCCCTAGTGACCAGGGAACGAGAAAGATTCCAAAGAGAGAATAATTGCAAGCTCTTGTGCATTTGCATAATAGGTAACTTGGGCATATATATTCACCAATTTATAAATTCAATAACCCTTTAATAATTGCCGAAATTTGCACAAGTGTAAACAAATGCTAAACCGAGGTCCCGTGTCGCAGTAGGCGCCGTCACGAAAAAAGATCCTTTACTGCAAGTGAAGGACAAAATTTGCAGCTCTCCACCGGCAAATGTTTGCGTCTCCATATGAGGGAAAAATTCCCGAGAGGAATGTTAAACAACATAAAGTCAATCAATCAATTTATCATTCATTCCTCAATGTGAGTAGTTGATCATCAGTGAGAATACAGTGACAGGCAATTGCATGTCTTTAAAATTGAGCGTATTGTTCTTATCATACTTTCAAATGTTCCTTCCATGTGACTGCCTAGGAAACTCGAGCACATACATGAAAATGTGTGAAGCTGGACATGTACAAATACACAAGCATCTATTACAAACATAATAACATTTTATCCAAACTACGCTAAGCTACTTTTATTCTAATAGGCGTTTCAACTATTTTTGTGATTATGTACATGTATATTGCAACTTTTTGCATTATAAGATGTCAACTTTATTAGCCTGTACACAAATGCATATCTGCTGCATGTATTAAAGGGGCCTGGGACACAGTTTCCATCGATTTTTTAAAAACCAATTTTAATGTTTACAATTCCTACCTAAGGCATCATCAATTGATTAGCAAAAATTTGAACATCATTTGTTGATTAACAAACAAGATACAGAACTTAATGTTTTTCATAATTTAGACAAGGCTCATGCCTTGTTTTTGTTTACATATAGAAAATATCATATTTATAACAAAATGAAGCTCAGCGAATCAATAGTAACTGTCAAATCGTATTTAGAATTAACTTTGAAATTATCTCCTTTGAACGAACATATCAGTATATTAACCTGTGTTAACAAAAAACAAGACATTAGCCTTGTTTACATAACAAAGGTTTGGAGCTCTTGTATCAGTACAACTGGCGTTTAAAATTTTGATGATCATTAGAAAGACCCAGGTCAAATATTTGTAAAAATGGAAAAATAAATTTGGAAAATTAAGCTGAAACCGTGTTCATGCCCCTTTAAACTGGAAATATTATATTTCATTTTTTTTTCTTTGATAACTCTTTGAAAGTCATCAGAGTTGATCATGATTCCAAAAGTAAATTTCGCCAATCGAAAGGTCAGGAGGTAAGAAGGCCTAACACATTAATATTATGGATTCTGTTGAAAATTACGCCAGACGATGGGCCAGATATGAAAGATGTTGACACCTTTTTAATCTATCAGATCCATGTTTAAGTCACATATCAAAAGACTGAGGGGAAATACTAAAACCATCTTCTGTGTTCAATAATCCAGAAGTGAAAAAATTGTATGGAACATGATCAGTATGTATTGGTCCTGTCGACAAAGCAGGTAACAAAATTGTTTTCGTTTTTAAGGCTCATTACATAAATTGTATTTTAGAAGAACTTGAATTTAATTATACAAGTGGTAATCCTACTTATTCTCATTCTTCCCTTTCTAAGGAAGAAATTCTACAAAATCTTATGTCAGTTTTAAAATTTTTAATATTCCACAGAGCCAAATTGAATTTGAACTACCCTATATATATTGGAAACATCATAAAAATCCTAACAAACAAAGATACATTGTGGGTTCCAGTAAATGTTCAACCAAGCCTCTTTGTTACTCCTCGCTAAAATAATGACATTAGTGAAGGAAATACTTCAAGAGTAGTGTGCAACAATATATCCAAGAAGTGGTCTGAATCAGATGTGGATACTGAAAAATTCCAAAGAACTTTAATTTTGGACAATTTTAAATCACAAGATTTTACCAAAATCAACAGCTAAAAAACTTATGACTGTTTTTTTTTTTAGATTAAAATGGACCTCGTAAATTCACTTATCATTAATTGATCATTTGCAAAATTATTTTGTTAAAACACATTCTGATTGCACACACAAGAACCTCGTTAACATCAAAGAGAGGCGGTTAGTAGTTTCTTTTTGACAAAGAAACGTATGTGGTTTTGGGAGCAGAAAGTATACCAACAAATTATTGGAATTCCCATTGGCACCATTGCATTCTGTTATTAGAAGACCTATATATTCATACGAAGCAGAATTTATGCAAAATCTTATGCGCGAAAAAGAAGAAAAAAACTTACTTTGACCTTCAATTCGACTTTTAGGTATATCGATGACGTATTGTCAATTAATAATGGTTATTTCCATTCCTACGTCGATACGATATATCTGAATGAGCTTGAGAAAAAAGATACCACAGAGTCTGACACATACAGAGTCTGTTTCATACTTGGATATTTTACTTGAAAAAGACGTCTCTTACTTAAGCAGCTATATACCTTCATCACTTGCATAGGGAGTATACTGTAGATCACTAAATTTTCGCGACACCTTATTTTCGCAAGATACTTGCTGACTTTTTGTAAGCGAGTCATAATTTTCACGAATAGTTGTTATTCCTCTCTATAATCGTATGGAATACTTTTATACGTGAGAATTAATTTTTGTGAACCCATTGTCTCGCATAATTACACGGAAATAAAGTTCTCGCAAATAAAATGTGATTTACAGTATATACATGTATCTCAGTTGATTCGATACACAAGAGCATGCTCTACGTATGAACAATTTCTAAAACAAGGTAAACTTTGACAAGCAAGTTGATGAAACAAGAATATCAGCAGACTCGTTTAAATTCATCATTTCGTAGGTTCTATGGTCGATATAATGACCTTGACAGCAATTGCAATTTATTGAGTCAAATGCTGACTGACGTTTTTCATACTAATTGTTAGTCCATTATTAATACAATATATTGAAAACGGATTTTTCTGTTATTACCTGATCATGACAAGGAGCACACGGCAGGTACATTGTATGACCGGTCAGTAGGGGATGTTCACTTCTCTATGGCACCTGATCCAACCTCCGATATTTAGAAGGTCCGTGTTTGCCCTGCTCCTATATTGCATAGTTTTATAGGCTTTGATATTAAATACTCTTAATCATGTCCCTTTCCATCCACTAAGACACCGAAAGCAGAGGATCATAAATCTTTGAATTTTCTTGTTTCTTATGGAATCTACTCAGATGTAAGCAGTGTATTGCTTCTCTTTAAACCCAAGCTAATTAATTTATATACTATTTTGAGAGTTAATTTATGGAAAACCTTTAATAAAATTCAACTATTTATTTGATTAACTGACAATTTATTCACATCGCTGTGTTTCTTTTATTTGATTTCAAAATAGAGATGGTAGTTGACTACTGTCAAGTGATTGTATTGTAAAATATTGTCTAAGAGGCAATTTCTTGGCCGCTCATATTTTTTACATACAAAAAAATTTTTTAATCGAAATTTATTGATTGATGATATTATTTGAGATCCAGCATAAACTGGCTGCGAATTGCTAGATTTCACGTAAGCTGCTTGTAGTAATTATTTTTAAAGATACATCATGCATTTCCGTTATTATTATAATTTAACAAAAGACTTCAAAGCAGCAAATTTCAAAATAATCTTAAACTTAACAAGATTTCTATCTTACTTAACACAGCCTGTGAAATAATGAAAAATATATTAAAATTTTTTTTTTTAATACAAACGTGTAAATCTGTTTAGAAATCTGAAGTCAATAAAACAGATAAAGGCAATAATCACTTTAACAGATCACGAAAATTGTCTTAACTATTAGTCATTTTTATGGAATGACATCCTGTTTGTGCTTTTGAGATTAAAGACGTAAGACTCCTTCTGAATCAGTACCTACATGTACATTAAAAAATGTTTCATTTCATGTTTCCTGCAGAGGGGATTAATATGATCAGACTTTAGAGCTCAAATATTTACAAGCAGAGCGTTAAATGTCTGAAAAGTCTTATTTAACACATTTAAGACTTGCCTCCGATATCCGACAAAAACTACACTCGCTAGCTCTTGTTTCCCGCCTACATGTTACATTCATTTAATGCAATGCCCATGGCAAGTTGGAAATATTTCTTAAGGGGCGGGGGGAATGCAAAGAAGAATTCATTTTAAATCAGTTTTTAAAAAGTTAATTACTCTCAATTCCAGTTATTTTTTTAATAGGGGGGAAACGATGTTTTAATCGAGGCTTTTAATCATCACCAGATTTAAAAAATACAATGTTTTAATTATGAAAGCCTTTGGGGCTGGTGAAAAAAATAAGCTGATGTTTTTACTGGGGTTTTTCTGTAAACCCCCCCCCCCCCCCTCTGCCCCCCAAACAACAAAAGCGTTGCTTTGAATTTGTTCAATGAAGTCTTAATAATTGTAAAAGGGCTTTTTTGTTTCATGAGGAGATTTATTTCCATTCTTTTAAGTTTTCCTCTTGTCATCTTCTAAAGTTTCATTTTAGATTTTCTTTCATCTCTGACATTCTTCAGGTAGTACTTTTCGGCAATGAAAGCGGAATTGAAGGCGATACTTAAATACGAAAGTAAATTAAAGAACAATAACGAATAGATATTTGAAGTCCAAAGAAAAGAGTTTTGTTAAGCTTTCAATGAAGAAAATCACCTGTCTATAATGCGAACTTTCGCTCATTTTCTTTGCAGATGTTAAGTTGAAGTTTGAATTCAGATATGTTAGAATGTAAGAATATTATAAGCATAAAGAAACCAATCTAGGACATAGTCACATAAAAGATTGTATGTAGCGCAGGGGAAATTGCAATAAGCATATACGTATAACAACGAATGAAGATGGTTAAGAAATTTAAAAAATGTATAAACATCAGGTGTATATGTTTTTATTTATATTTTCAAAAGGTGGTTTAGAATAAATTCTCTTCATTTTCCAGAGTAACCCTGCTACTCTTCCAGAAATAAAACAAAAATCTCGGGAATGAAAAAAAAATCAGGCATAACACAATTTAATGTGAAAAAAATTATTCAAATAAATCCATGGGACCTGATCCCACCTCTGATGTTTACTCCTCCATGGCACCTGATCCCACCTTTGATGTTTCGGAGGTCCGTGTTTGCTCTGCTCTTATATTCTTTTAATGGACTTTGAGATTGAATACTGTGCGTTATCTCCATATCCTTCTTTCAAATACGTTTTGAAAAGTTTTGAAAATTTGGAGGTGGACAATTTTATCGTTTGCAATTCTTTGACGTTTTAATTCTGACACCAGGTAATGCAGAGTTACACTGTTAGTGATATAAATACAATGAAGTTCTAACCCTTTCATCGGAGAAATACTATACAGTGGCTGGTGGTAAGACCTTAGATTCTCAGTTATAACAAACAATTATTTTTCGTCTAACCATTTCAGGAACAATTTGGACTTGATATTAGGTTTTCAAAATTCAAAATTGATTTGTATATCAAAAGTATATTATTGGGATTTTTTAAAGTTCTTTAAAAAATTATTTCATTTCTTTATTCTAACCATCTGTGTTAAGCTTTAGAAATATGTGTTGCTACATTTTTTTTTCTCTTTTTTCAGTGAAGGTAGTGGGTGTAATATTTTCCTTGCTAGGTACCAACCTTTTTTTTTTATATAATATAGAATTTAATTTTAGGGTTAATCCTGGTTTAATTAAATCATTTTGATATTACAGCTTTATTAAATATGAGGAAGGAAAATACCATCCTACTTATTGTACTACTGACCTGCATTATCTTTTATACGACTGAAGCATGGCTCTTTGACATCACAAATTACCTTAACAGCACAGCAGTTTCAAAACGAAATTTTAAGGTAAGAGAAATTTCGTATTTTTAATAAGTGAATTTAATTTCTAATGAAACTTACAATTTCCTTATTTATTAAAATAAACCATAGTCAAAACATCAACCGGTGTATATCTTGATTGGTTTGAATGATAGACTGTCCGCAAATTCCATACTTCGTTTTGCACGTGTCATTTTAAGAACTCGGTTACAGAGTTGGGTGAAAAAATATTGGCATGACACATGAAATAATAATCACAACATAAATGGAATTCAAGATGTGTCATTTTTAGCTCTACTGGTTCGGAAGAGCTTAAGCGATTGTAAAGTGTCCATCGTCCGTCCGTCTTGCTGTCTAGCTGTCTGTCCGTGTGTCTGAAAACAATTTTTGAAAATGCTACTCCTCCTACAGATTTGGTCTGATTTCAATATAACTTGACACACAACAAGTAGACTACACTAAAATACATAATTTAGTGCATCGGTTTGTAATGTCGATGAACCGTGTTGCCATTGATACTAAAAATAGAAATGTCAGTGAAATTCCTTTAAAACGCTACTCCTCCTACAGTTTTGGTCTGATTTCAATATTACTTGGCACACAAGTAGACTACACTAAGATACAATAAATAGTGCATCGGTTTTTGATTTCAATGAACATTGTTGCCATGGTTACTAAAAATAGAATTTTCTGTGAAATTCCTTTAAAATGCTACTTTTCCTACAGTTTTGATCTCATTTCAAAATAACTTAGCACACAAATAGAAACCACTAAAATACGTAATTTAGTGCATCGCTTTTCAATTTCGATGAACGGTTTTGCCATATGGTTACTAAAATAGAAATTTCTGTTAAATTTCTTTAAAGCGCTACTCTTCCTACAGTTTTGTAGTATTTCAATATAACATGGCACAAAGTAGACTACACTAAGATACATAATGTAGTGCATCAGTTTTTGATTTCAATGAACAGTGTTGCCATGGTTATAAGAAATAAAAATTTCTGTGAAATTTTTTCAAAATGATTACTCCACCTACAGTTTTGGTCTGATTTCAATATAATTTGGCACACAAGTAGACTAAGATACATAATTCTTTTTATTTCTGCCTCTTGAAAAGTTAAATTCAAGTGCTACTTTTCCTTTTCTACACGTATAGACCAGTAGAGTTACAGTCACAAAAGAGACTTCTGTTATATTTTAAGATTAAAGAAAAAAAATTGAAACTGATTTTAGCAACAAAAATAAAAGATTTTTTTAAAGAAATGAATTCGTTAAGAATTTTGCTGATTTAACATAAACACTAATTTATTTTAAAAATTAAAAAAAATATTCATAGAACAAGTTACACCAGAATCGTCTTCATGCGTTGTATTTGTTTGAAAATTAACGTTTTCGTCATTAAAATTACTCTTTGACTTATTAATAAGAAAGTAACTATTGCAAATAAGTTCATTTATGTGACATGTTCTTGTTTAATAATGTTATTAAAATATAACAGTGTCTGTATTGTCATATTGTACATAGCTTTATACTAAGCAGTTATATGGTTCATTTTATTGAACCAATTTTACCCCCATTTCCTTTATCCAAATATGGGTTCAACCAATCAGCAAAGCTCTTATCAATCACGTGATCATTATTAATCCGTTTACCAAAATAGAACGCATGGTTTATTGAACTGCTGAATTTTTCGAACCCACTATCCACCCCATCTGCCACCTATGCTTGTTATTTCTTTCAGGTTGACATTTTTGTTGTTAAATTTTCCCAACTTTTTTGATTGTGTTTAATGGGGGAAAGGAATTTTTAAATTCATTCTCGTGATGTTCTAACTGAACAAGTAAATTTTTGTACATTGTAATAAATGGCAATTCCATGTATTA
>NW_026939779.1:0-9272 GCF_032062105.1 Saccostrea cuccullata | reverse complement strand
GGCGACATGCCGACTGTAGTTCATGCAGTGATTAACGCAATGGGTTTTCTTAAGAAATAAAGGAAAAAATATTCAGCGGATGTAAATATACTTAAATAAATATTATAAGATCTATGTCTTGAGCAATAACGATTATACATGTATAAACAGAGCGGTTTTACTAACGAATACAAGTGCTAAATAAAGAAAAGCTCGAGCATGAAAAACATTACAAATATTTACGAACCCATAACATTAGAACCAAAGCACTATTTTTTTCCTGTGTAAAACATGTGTCTGAATTAACATTTGAAATATTGTGGAAAATTACAGATAGGGTTTATCGTAAGTTAAAATCAAGACCAAACAGAACATTGTATATCCCTTAGCGGCGAACTATAATATACATGTATATTTAAATTTCGAGATTCTGTCTAATTCTCAACGCAAAAAGAGGAATTGTAAAGGATATGTAAAATAATTAAAAAGACATTGTATCTGATATTTAAATCCATATTATGTATGGAGGTACAAAATTGATAATAGTTAAGAAAAACCTTTTCAGTGTTCATAGGAATGGTGTTAGAGGCAGTAACCTGTGAAAACCGGGAGTTGAGGATAGGATGGTCGTCGTATTCTTCAAAGACAACTTATATGTGCATTGAACAAGCCCGTTATTTTCGTTGAATTAAATGTTGAGCTAAGTATTGCAAAGGCTTCTGTAGAGTGTCCTAGTGTAAAGGTAAGCCCTCGAAAAAGTCCAACATGGTATCGATGTAGAATATTAAAATTCCACTGTCTTTTAAATTCATAAAACTTCTATGACGTAAATAGTTTTCAATGTTCATTGAACATGTCGCCTATGTGTATACTGATATACAAATTGACGGCGACTCCTTATAGTAGACTGTCCTTATCTTGGAGTGTATTGATCGACTTTGGACATGTTTCGCATATTTTATGATTATCCCATGAAACTTTCATTCATATATGTGAATACAGTCCTTTCTTACCGTAGCTTAGCAGGAAAAACATTAGCTGGATTTATAGAGTGATTTTATTCTTTTTTTCGTCTAAAAAGACTGTTCAAGATACATACAATTCTTAATATATAATTAAATGTAATGTACTTATGACTTCCATTACATTCCTGTCGATACTCCTGTGCGACAATGATGAATAGTTAATAAATACAAATAATCTGTCCTTAAATATTCAATATCTCAGGGTAAAATACGTTTTGGGAGTTTTTTATCACTCCGTATCTTATGAAGCCTAAAATAAGGTCGCATACTTATGAGGCTTTAACCAATATTTTGATAGTGCATGTAAATGTTAAGCTATGTGAAAATTAACTTACCTACTGTTTTTGCCATGCCTCAACATTGCATTACTTCCTGCATGTTAAAATATTTTTGCCTTTTTTTACATTTTATATTAAAAAATAGTGCTAAGTTATTTACATGTAAACTCTTCCTTTTCTATTTTGATACAAAAATGAATTTCCTTATTGTTTGGTTGACGCAAATAAATCGGACTTAAATTTCTTGTCTAATGATTTTCTATTAGAGCTATCTAGTAATGTAAGTGTTAATAAAAGAAATCTCTGTTTTTATTTTTTCATATGGTTTTATGCACAGAAACTTAAGCTTGTTTCGGTAATAAAATTTTAACCCATAGTATAACAACACAAGGTATCTAACTCCGAACTACACGAAGAATCGCATTAATTTAAAATTTCAGAGGAAATGACACTGTCAAACTGTTTAAATCATTGTCTTTTACGATATTTTATCTATGCAACCATAAACATGTGTACATGTATGGCATGTATTTCTTTGTTTTCTTTTATCTCTGTAAACAGTGTCAAAACTCTGTTCGCCGAGTGGAAGTGAAATTCAACTAAAATTTAAAACTACCGTGAAATTCAACGGTATATTCTTCCTATTTACTACTTTAAAAAACTTGATCCCCCATTGTAACCCCTCCCTATCTGAAATGATGCCATAATTTTTTTAATAATATTTTTATTATCTCCCCTAGGAAGAGGCGTTCTTCGTTTAAAAAATCTTGAATTTCCATTATCTAAAAGAATCTTTGTGCCAAGTTTGGTTGAAATCGGCCCTGTAGTTCTTGAGAAGATAAAAAAAGTGAAAGTTTACGACAAAAGCGACGACGACGAAGAAGACAGACACCGGAAAAAAATTGCCTTTGGCTCAGATGAGCTCGTTACTAAAAGCATTGATGACGCCGAAAAGGTTTAGGTGGGATTAACGCTGCGATGCATTTGATTTTATAAGATCTTTGTATAAGATCGTTAAATATAACTGAATACATAGATGAGGATTTTATCGCAGCATCCTTCTTATTGTTCCTAAAGCCAATCGTATAGAATCTGTTCACACACATTATTTTTTCTTTTTTGCATTGTCGTTTAAAGATTGTTTTAATATTTTAGATATTATTGCGCTATCAAATCGGATACATATTGGTTCTATTCTATAGTGACTGTAGCTGTTCTGATTAAAAGTTATACACAACGGATTCTTTTTTTGTTCATGCATTTAATAATAATTTTGCTACATTGCTCAAGCTATTTCAAAGTAATCAGAGGAGGAGCTGTATAATTCTGTGTATTGATGTTCGGGTAGAATAGTTTGCTCTGGATTTAAAGTCGTATAGGCTGAAGTTGGACGACTTGATGTTGCAACAGGCTCTGCTTTTTTTGTCAAAGTGTCACTGTTGATGTCAGGACATTGCATTCTGAAAAAAGAAAACAAAATAAAATGCATGGAATGTAAGCAATATGTTTATGATTAAGAATGTTCAATGTTTAAGGTTTTCTGTATTTTTAGGAAACAACTGCGTACTCAGAAACGTTGACTAGATTTTCGTGGCGTTGTTCAGTTTGATCATAAGCTTGCTCTGGATTTAAAGGGTAATGTGATGAATTTGAATGGCTGTTTGTTGCAACTTGTTTTGAATTGTTGGAAAGCCATTCATTTGTATTGCCACGTTGTTGCATTCTGTCAAAGTGAAATGGAAGTGTAAATACATGCACAAGGAGAATGAGCTTTACAAGTGAGAAAAATACTTTAACAATTATAATAACGTAAAGAAAAGTGGTATGTTACACACAATTATATTTTCATCAATGAAGATTCGTTATAATTTTGTACCTTTCTTGAGTTTTCATAATAAGTATAGCAAGAAAGATGACGCTTCCGGTTAATATGATGACCAATATCCCAAATATAATCACTCCCACCAAAAGTCCTTGGTTATCATTTGAAACTGAAAAAGCGCATTGTATAAAATCACATCTTTTTGAATTGTTTAGTCTTTTGATTATCAATAGTCTTCACAGGGGTAATAAGGAGGCATACAGAATATTCTACCTTGAATAAATCAGTGCTACATTAATTAAGGCGTCATAGTAGGCGAGATGACGTCAATTTTAATTTAGAATACAAGTTTTCGTAATAATGGTATTTAGAAATGTAATTTAACTCTAGAAATGAATTGAAACGTGAAAACATTAACAAAAATAAAATGTTTTTATTTTGTAATGCTGTGTCTGTCATTTTGATTAAAATCTACCACCGATGACGTCATATGTGTGCATCAAGTAAATTGGGAATTGATCATATCGTGTAAAGAGAATTTGGCTAAGATACGTAAAATTGAGTTTAAAATGAAATGATGAATCGTGAATATCATGTGAAATTCACATGGAGTTCAATAAATTAAACAGGTATGCTAATGTATTTTCATCGATTATATTCTCTTTTGAAGACAGCCAGCGATATACGTATCCGGTCGGCCTTTCCTATGCCATTCGGATTCAAAGTTTTTTTTAATAGTATAATTATAACTTTCACGGTTGATTTATATTAAAAATGTCTTTAAAACTTTATGTTTATAAAATGTAAACTCAAAATTAATTACGAAATTCAATTGTCTAATGGCACAAATACTTGGTCAGAGTGTGTGCTTCATTCGTTTTGTACCTCGATTTCACAATGGGATCATGTAATGTTAGAGAAAACAAATTCTTCAGATTTTCAGGTAGCATTGATCATATTTGAGAAATTTGATTTATTTTTGGTAAGTTATCATGTTTTCAGATACCGATGTTCTGAAATTATTCCGTTTTATAAATTAGATGCCTGTTAACCTTATAAGATATCTGGTGGAAATAAACACAAACGAGCGTTGTCCCCAATTTTCTTTAAAAAAAAAGATTGAGACTATATAAACTAAGTTTAAACAAATCATATATCTCTTGTCAAATCCAGGAGTGAAAATTCACACAATATAATTGTCAGATTTCTTTAACGACGTTCGATCCTGATATCTAAAGTCCTAAACTTTTTTTGCCAAGTATATTTTTAGTTTCTACATACAAATCAAAAAACGGGGGTCAATACGCTTCTTTTGGCGCTACAGTACATTTAATATGACCTTCTTGTACTGAATGTTGTGTCTTAATTAAAAATTAAATCTTCGATGCCCCCCCCCCAATATATTTATCCAATTAAAGCATAAAACAAAATGAACTCTAAGATTGTTTAAAAAGAGACCCTTAAAAATTGTGACTAAGAAAAAGTTTCAAATTACTTCGCATAATCAATTATTTTACCTTTCTGCACTAATAAAAAGGGAATTATCTGGCATTGAAAATTTAATGAGCAAGAAAATTATTTTAAAGTCTTAAAGTTTTTCTGATTTTTAGCAAATAGGTCAAATTTATTTTGAATATTTAGAAAAGAACATCAAAAGTGTGGGTATATGATGTAAATTTTTAGATATTACTAAAAAAAAGTGTTAATTTTACGTTAAAATTGGCTCAATTTTTTCCCGGATTTTCAGAATATATTGACTATATTTGTCACACTTTGTTGATAGAATTCATAAGAAATAATTTAATAGATATTTCAGAACCAGCATAACATATTTCACTGCAGAAAACAGCTTTGTGCGCAACCAGGATGGAAAAATAGGAATCCAAAATTAACAGTACTGTTATAGTTCAAAATGGAAAAACTGATAATTTTCGTCTAAAAAAAAAACCTTCCGCCACAAAATATAGTCCCTAGCTTAATTCTACTTGAACGGAATTTAATCGCGTTTTTTTCATTGGATATAGTTAAATTTGCATTGTAGAATTTAGATTTTATGTTAGAACTTAAAAATGATGTAGTATATTATAAATAAAGGACCTGACCAAAATACGCTCAAAATCTCAGGATCGAACGTCCTTAATTCAACAGGTATATGTCAACAATTTTTCAGTACTCCTAGCCTGTAACATTCAAACGTGGATGACTAATTATTTTAAGACACTTACCTGAAATTTACTTTTTACATCCAATATCAATAATGCCTTAACTTCATATGTTCATAAACTACTAATAATGGAGTGAATAAATTTTTAAGGTACTATTGGAAACACAATATTTACTAAAATCATTAGCTTAAAAACTTACGACTTTTCAACTTTTCACACAACCATATCCTACGATGAATTAAAGCCAGGTTTTTTTTAAATATATTATTGACAGCTGTCTTTTCAATATAAGTAAAACTCGTAAATTTACTTTCCATATCAATATTTATTTGCAAAATAATTTTGTTAAAAAACATTCTAATTGTATAAAAATTATTCAGAAGTTGAACTCAAAAAGATGCTTGAGTTTCTGGTTGACAATATCTATATGGTTGTGAAAGACCATGTTTTCCAACAATCAATTGGAATTCCCATGGGTACCAATTGCGCCCCGTTATAAGCACACCTATTTTTGTTATCATTTGAAGCAAAATTTGTCCAATATCTTATACGTTAAAAAGGAAGAAAACACTTGTTGTGGCCTTCAATTCGTCGTATAGATACATGGACAACGTATTGTCAATTAAAAATTCTCATGTCCATGCAATATATTCCATTGATCTTGAGATTAAATATACAACAGAGTCTGACAAATCTGTTTCATACATGTATTTGAATATTTTACTTCAAAAAGACGTTAATGGTAATCTTACAACAAAGCTTCATGATAAACTTAATGACTAGATTTTTAATCGTCAACTTCCCATACTTGTGCAACTATATATTTTAATCACCTACACATGGATTTATATCTTCCAGTTGATTTGGTAAGCAAGTCCATACTCTGCGTACGAATAATCTTTAAAATTAGTAAATTATTGACAAAGAAGTTGATAAAATAAGAATAGCAGCAATATTGTGAAAAGTTAAAAAAGTTAAAAGAAAATAATCGTAAGTTCTATGGTCAATACAATGACCTTGATAGCTAATACAATTTATCATTAAGTCAAATGCTGACTTACCTTTTTTATACTAATTGTTAGTCTAATATCTACACACGGAATTGACGACGGACTTTTCGGTTATTATCCGATTTCCCGATAAGGTCAATTAAGTAGCTGGTTGCCCAGTTTTTGTTTATTTCCTGAGAGAAACACCCCTTTCCCCGTTATAACTCAACCCAAAATTTACGATAAATTTTACCTTTTATCTAGAAAGCAGTAGTTATTAATACTTACTGTATGTTTGCTTTTATAAGTATTAGGATATACCCGGTATACCCAGACATATTTAATAAATCGTTTGTGCTTTTTTTTCTCAATCAATATAAGAAAGATTAAGGCCTAAAATATGAATTAAAAGTAACAAGAATAGATATGGGTTACCCCATATCCAAAGATATTCGACTTTTAGATTTAATATGCTTATCAGTGTTTATAATGACGTTAATAAAAAAACTGCAATGTCTAGGGCCTAGTTATGGAACTGGTGTAAATTTCGTGAGCATGGTGAGGTCACCAACAGTCTCCTAACAAACGGTACACATAGGCCTACATGAACCTGTCTCCGCAAGACCAACATTAGCCTTGATCTACACACGTGCGATGGAGCTGTTAAACGCATCCAGCGAGCTCGGAGGAACACGTTTTGTTTTATGATGGCAGACAAAACTTTTCTTTTCTTAATTAGATCATATGAATACGAATTCTGATTAATAAAAATTATACAATCCCTGTTGAACTATATATACAGGTGACTCTCGATCTCTCGAAGTTCAAGGGACCGCGAGAAAAGTTCGAGAGATCGAGGGGTTCGAGAGATGGAAAGTAAATAAAATCCGGAATTTTCAGTTCCGATCATCGAAGTTCTACTTTTACAAATACCGGAAGTATATGTAAATAATGTCATTGCACGTTTTCAATCGTATTTTACAGGTAATTTACTTGATATCAACAACAGTTATTGTATTTTGAATAAATAAAACGAATTCCTAAAGATTTAATATTTATTTGTTCCTATTTCATGATTACATGAAACCCGAAAAGCATATTGTAGGTTTGGCTATTCGTTGGCTTAATGGGTCCTTCACAAGTGTTCACCAGATTTTTTTAAATCGGTATTCTGTCCTTGAGAAAAAGAATTTCTTGTGAATATTTCCCTTACTGGGATTATGTAGACTCTATATAATCATAATGAAAGTTTATAATCTATGGGAACTTACTGAAACGAACATCTATTAATTAATTTTAAAAAATTATCATCTCGATTTCAATTCAATATAAGTTGTGATTTTTTTTTTCTAATTTACTCTGTGAATAATAGCCAATTAATTATAACAACACATGGATGACTCACAGTGTAGTGTCATCTATGTAAACACCCAATTAAGACCTCCATGCCAGCCCGTGGCCTTCACGGTTTCCAGGTAAGTACAGACTGCATCAATTTTACGCATGATTGGCGTGTATACACGCGCAAACAAAACTTCGAGAGATAGAGAGTAAAATTCAATGAAATATGTGTAACGGGACCCAGATTTTGGTTCGAGAGATAGAGAACTTCGAGAGATGGAAGTTCGAGAGATCAGGAGTAAATTTGCTTAGTTATATAGAGGAAAAAAACGGGACCGGAGGTTCACTTCGAGAGATAGAGAACTTCGAGAGATCGGAGTTCGAGCCATCGAGAGTCACCTGTAGTTTGTTCTAACATTTGCATCTGCAACAACTTGTGTTTAAAATGGCCGTGTTAGGAAAATCAAGACCGGATCCGATCGGAAAATTCTAAACTGAAAACCTTTTTTGTTTTGAAAATTACTGAAATATGCTAATGTATTCGTCGCAGATATTACTTACATTATTCAAGTTCTATATAAAATGGTAAGCCTATGCTGAACTCCAACACGAACCCGAATGTCCGACCCAGTTCTCGTTTTGCCACACATTTTATCCCCTACAGTTTACAAAGTGTACACACGTGAGCAGAATCCAGCCAGGGATTGAAAATTCCGTCATTTAATAATATACACACATAGAATGATTTATTTTTTCTTAAAAGGAAATTGTATGATAATTAACAGACTATTAACATGTACTTAATACAATTGTTGATATAGTATTATCAATTCATCGGTGAAAAAATATGAATCGAAGAATGACCTAAATATTCTCTATTATCAAACATGTAAAAAAAAAAGGCTGAGGAGGGAGCGAGCGTAGGAATATTGATATTTTTTATTTGCATTTCGGGGGGAAAGTGATTTTCTAATAATATTTTGACGTTATTTTTTATTTCTTTAACGTATGAAATACACAACTTCACTCTTATCATGAACAATAATGTTGTATCTACTTAATCATGATGGAACTATTTTGGTCGGACCAATTTGTGTGAGCTGCCGCTGAAAACAATAATATATCTTGCAGAGATAGTATGCATTGATCGAATATATTAAAAAGGAGTCTGTACCAGTGTTTATTATCTTAGGTATGGAACCAATAGTGTTCATTGCTGAAGATGTATCATGAAAGGGAGGATAACCTAAAAAAAAAGAAATGATTCATTAGAAATCTACATGAAAACTCTCTTTTATTAGTATCGCCGAAATATGGCTAAAAATATTGCCGATTCGGCGTTAAACAATAATCAATCAATCAATATTCGGGTCACAAATCAAAACAGTATCAAAAAATTAAACTAACATAAAGTGAACTTATTAATTTTCATCTGATGTTATAATGATTTTAATTTTCGAGTGACGATTATGGCTTTAAAAAAAAGCGCAGAACTTCGTTTAGCATTTTGTTTACACAATACTTTACTCTTATACCTAGAGAGAATAGGTTATGATTTGTTTTGTCAAATTGAGGTTGAAGAAAAGTACCATTTGAAATGTACACTTTATCATGAGCACAAGAAATTGTATATATTTTTTTACAAAAGACATTCTTGGTATAGACGTAGTACA
>NW_026939778.1:847500-934692 GCF_032062105.1 Saccostrea cuccullata | reverse complement strand
CATGTCCCAGGAGGAAACATTTTGCTCTGATTTCCAAAATGACTTTATTGTTCCAAAAATAAAAAAATACAATTCCCAAACATTAGAATATTGAAATATTTTTTAGAAAGGAGCACATATTATTCTTTTGGGTTTTTTTGATATGTGACTGAGTTATCTGGGCCAGGAATTGATTAAAGAATTTGCTGCAAGTCTCACTGTTTTCAAGATCATCAGGCAATTTTCCATTTTCCCGGGGCATTTTCTTCCCAAACTTTTTTACTGCAAGAAGAACATGAAAAATGAGGGGATGGATTACGTATTGGTCCTTTCTCTATCATATCCCAGCAGGAAACATTTTGCTCCGATTTTTCAAAATGACCGTATTGGTCTAAAAAAAAAAAAAGACAATTCCCAAAAATTAGAGTATTGAAATATTTTTCAGAAAGGAGCATGTATCAATATTTTGGGTTTCCTTGATATGTAACTGAGTTATCTGTCCTAGGAATTGGTTAAAGAATTTCCTGCAAGTCTCACAGTTTTCAAGATCCCTCAGGCTATTTTCAATTTGTCCTGGGGCATTTTTTCCAAACTTTTTTACTGCAAGAAATACTCGAAAAATGAGGGTATGGATTACGAATTGGTCGTTTCTCTATCATATCCCAGCAAGAAAATTTTTGCTCCGATTTTTCATAATGACCGTATTGATCCAAAAAAAAAAAAAAATTAACAATTCCCAAAAATTAGAATATTAGAATATTTTTCAGAAAGGAGCATGTATTAATCTTTTGGGTTTGTTTGATATGGATAACATATTGGTCCTTTTTTCTATTATGTCCAAGAAGGAAACATTCTGCTCCGATTCTTCAAAGTGACGGAATTGGTCCAAAAAAAGAAAATGACAATTACCAAAATTTAGAATATTGAAATATTTTTCAGAAAGGATCATGTATTAATCGTTTGGTTTTGTTTGATATGTAACCGAGTTATCTGGGCCAGGAATTGATTAAAGAATTTTCTGCAAGTCTCACAGTTTTCAAGATTTCTCAGGCTATTTTCCCGGGCATTTCTTTCCAACTTTTCTGTTGCAAGAAATACATGAAAAGTGAGGGTATGGATAACGCAATGGTCCGTTCTCTATCATGTCCCAGCAGGAAACATTTTGCTCCGATTTCCAAAATGACTTCATTGTTCCAAAAATAAAAAATGACAATTCCTAAAAATTAGAATATTGAAATATTTTTTAGAAAGGAGCATGTATTATTCTTTTGGGTTTGTTTGATATGTGAGTGGGTTATCTGGGCCAGGAATTGATTAAAGAATTTGCTGCAAGTTTCACAGTTTTCAAGATCCCTCAGGCTGTTTTCCACTTCCCCTATTTTTTCCCAAACTTTTTTACTGCAAGAAATAACTGGCCCACATTACTCAGTTACATATCGAACAAACCCAAAAGATATTTCAATATTCTAATTTTTGGAAATTGTCATTTTTTATTTTTGGACAAATACCGTCATTTTGAAGAATCGGAGCAAAATATTTCTTGCTAGGACATGATAGAGAAAGGATCAATACGTTATCCATACCCTCATTTTTCATATTCTCTTGCAGTGAAAAGGTTGGGAAAAAATGCCCCCCAGGCAAGTGGAAAATAGCCTGAGATATGTTATATAATAAATAACCACAAAAGATTGACACATGCTCTTTTCTGAAAAATATTTCAATATTCTGATTTTTGGGAATTGTCATTTGTTTTTTTTGTTTTTTTTTTTTGTTTTTGTTTTTTTTGGATCATTACGGTCATTTTGAAAAATCGGAGCAAAATGTTTCCTGCTGACACATGATAGAGAAAGGACCAATACGTTATCCATACCTTCACTTTTCATGTATTTTTTGCAGTAAAAAAGTTGGATAGAAATGCCCCGGGCAAATGGAAAATAGCCTGAGCGATCTTGAAACCTGTGAGACTTGCAGGAAATTCTTTAATCAATTCCTTGCCCAGATAATTCAGTTACATAGCAAACAGTCCCGGATGATTGATACATGCTCCTCTCTGAAAAATATTATAATATTTTAATTTTTGGGAATTGTCACTTTTTTATTTTTGGAACAATAGATTCATTTTGAAAATTCGGAGCAAAATGTTTCCTGCTGGGACATGATAGAGAAAGGACCATTGCATTATCCATACCTTCACTTTTCATGTATTTCAAGTTGGAAAGAAATGCCCCGGGGCAAATGGAAAATAGCCTGAGGAATCTTGAAAACTGTGAGACTTGCAGGAAATTTATTAATCAATTTCTGGCCAAGAGAACTTTATTACATATCAAACAGCCCCAGAAGATTGATAGATGCTCCTTTCTGAAAAATATTTTAATATTCTTGTAATTTTTGAAAAGTCATTTTTTTATTTTTCGACCAATAACGTGATTTTGGGAAATCGGAGCAAAATGTTTCCTGCTGGGATATGATAGAGAAAGGACCAATACGTAATCCATACCCTTATTTTTCATGTTTTTCTTGCAATCAAAAAGTTTGGGAAAAAATGCCCCGGGGCAAAATGGAAAATAGCCTGAGGGATCTTGAAAACTGTTGACACTTGCGGGAAATTCTTTAATCAATTCCTGGCCCAGATAATTCAGTTACATATTAAACCATCCCAAAAGATTGATACATATTCTTATCTGAAAAATATTTCAATATTCTAATTTTTGGGAATTGTCATTTTCTTTTTTTGGATCAATACCGTCACTTTGAAGAATCGGAGCAGAATGTTTCCTGCTGGGACATGATAGAGAAAGGACCAATACGTTGTCCAAACCCTCACTTTTCATGTATTTTTTGCAGTAAGAAAGTTTGGAAAGAAATGCCCCCGGGCAAATGGAAAATAGCCTGAGGGATCTTGAAAAATGTGACACTTGCAGGAAATTCTTTAATCAATTCCTGGCCCAGATAATTCGGTCACATAATAAACAGTCGCACAAGATAAATACATGCTCCTTTCTGAAAAATATTTTAATATTCTAATTTTTGAGAATTCATTTTGAAAAAATCGGAACAAAATGTTTCCTGCTGAGACATGATAGAGGAAAGGCCATTGCGATATCCATTCCTTCATTTTTCATGCATTTCTTGCAGTAAAAAAGTTGGGGAAAAATGCCCCGGGGCAAATGGAGAATAGCCTGAGGGACCTTGAAAACTGTGAGACTTGCAGGAAATTCTTTAATCAATAACTGGCCCACATTACTCAGTTACATATCGAACAAACCCGAAAGATTGATACATGCTCCTTTCTGAAAAATATTTCAATATTCTAATATTTGGGAATTGTCATTTTTTTATTTTTGGACTAATACCGTCACTTTCAAGAATCGGAGCAAAATATTTCCTGCTGGGACATGATAGAGAAAGGACCAATACGTTATCCATACCTTCATTTTTCGTAAATTTCGGTAAAAAAGTTTGGGAAAAAATTCCCCAGGCAAATGTAAAATAGCCTGAGGGATCTTGAAACCTGTGAGACTTGCAGGAAATTCTTTAATCAATTCCTGGTCCAGATAATTCAGTCACATAATAAACAGTCGCACAAGATTGATAACATGCTCCTTTCTGAAAAATATTTCAACATTCTAATTTTTGGGAATTGTCATTTTCTTCTTTTGGACGAATTCCGTAACTTTGAAGAATCGGAGCAGAATGTTTCCTGCTTGGACATGATAGAAGAAGGACCAATACGTTATCGATACACTGACTTTTCATGTATTTTTTGCAGTAAAAAGGTTGGAAAGAAATGCCCCGGGGCAAATGGAAAATAGCCTAAGGGACCTTGAAAACTGTGAGACTTGCTGGCCCAGATAACTCAGTCACTAATCAAACAAACCCAAAAGATGAATACATGCTTCTTTCTTAAAAAATATTTCAACATTCTAATTTTGGGGAATTGTCATTTTTTATTTTTGGAACAATAAAGTCGATTTGAAAAATTGGAGGAAAATGTTTCCTGCTGGGATTATGATAGAGAAAGGACCATTGCTTATCCATACCCTTACTTTTCATGTATTTCTTGCAGTATAAAAGTTGGAAAGAAATGCCCGGGAAAATAGCCTGAGCAATCTTGAGAACTGTGAGACTTGCAGAAAATTCTTCAATCAATTCCTTGCCCAGATAACTCAGTTACATATCAAAAAACCGAAAAGATTAATACATGCTCCTTTCTGAAAAATATTTAAATATGAACCGTCCCATGTGAAAAGGGCCCTTATTGGTATTACGTCATAATTGAGAAAAAACGTCGCCAAAAATTAACGTCATAGTTTGCAAAGATTAATTTGACGTCTGCAGAAATAAGAAGAAAATGAGAATGCCACAGTGTCAGTGATGGACTTTTTAGAGGTAATATTAATAATTAGAAAAAGAAACTATGTTTATAATAATTACAGAAAGATATTTTGCTGAAAATATTTAATTACTAGCTGAATAAATTCCTGGATCCCCACCTGTGACATAATAAATTCACGAAGCAATGCGGCAATATTTACATTCAAATAAAAGATCGCACTACAGCTGTACAGTGCTATTTACCGTAAACAACATTATCAGATACATGTATGCAGAAATACGCTTACATGTAATTGCATTATATAAACTGACTTGAATAAAATGATCACTTTATTATAATCAAATTTGTCCGGTTGTTTGTTATAATCTTGTTTACATCCGTACATGTACATCATGTTGACAGCACTGGTTGACTGGAGGACAATAACTTGCAAATTTTTCAATGCATTGTTACGTATAATTAAAAAAAATAATTAAAAAAAATGTCTTTATATACAGGTCATTTTCAACCATCATAATTAACTACTTAGCCGTACCTGTACGTGGTGGTCAAAACATTATCGAGATTTTAGAATTTCGTGCACGATGCATTATAAGAGTTACGTCCCGCAAGTGTCAAGGTCAGCGTTATGTTAGTTAACAGACTTTTAGAGTTATTCCCCGTTAATGTCGAATGATGAAGGTGTACCACGATGAGTAAAGTATTTATTTAATTTACATATTATAGACACCTTGAAGTCTGCCATGTGATCGATAAAGGTGTTTGATTATAAGTTGTTTTTTTTTTTTTTGGTGTTTTTTTTTCAAAATTTTTAAATCTGAAAAAACCGATAAATCAATGACAAATAAATTTAACGCATAAAATGAAAAGAAAAGGCCTAAAGAAAAAGAAGAAAAAAAAGAAAACGAGAAACGCTATTTGATTTTTTTTATTTTGACCTACGAAAGTGGAAACTAAATCATGGAAAGATTCTAATTCTTAGGTAGAAATATATTTTGAATAAGAGGTGTATTTTAGAAGTGTAAAAATTACTTTAAAATACACAACAAAATTGCATTATAAATTCTTACCTTGAATTTAGGCCTATCGGCAAATAAAATTGCAAATAGTATCAATATTTATTTCGGGTTCTACTGCATACAATCCACATACTAGTATTTTGTAGATATATTTACATCTAGATAGCCATTGCTTTTGATTAAATTGTTTAAGATAAATAGCAAATAGTTTATTTTTCAAATAGAAATAATATTTCCCTGTCCTATTTTTTTTGGGGGGGGGGGGCAAAATTCTAAACCAATTAAAATTAGGGAGGGTATCATTTTGTAAACACACATATACTGTTTCTCTATCTTTCTCTCATTTTAGTTTCAACGAAATCAATATTTTTCAACAGATAACTGATGAGCTTCACAGGGAATATTTCCCTTCTGCACAAACAAGTTTGCTTGACCGTGATAGTTCGGATGATGAGGAATATTCATCTGACAGTGAGAGTGATGATATGAACAAAAATGATATTCATGACAGATGTCAGCTTTATGCCTGCCAAACTAATACGACAGAAAGCAAGTCTGAAGATGTCTCAATGTCTGATTTGGAGCAAATAGTTAGAGAAAAGGTTAATGATGGTTGTCATTGTCAAATGAAATGTATTTCAAACTTAAGTTTTGAGGAGATTTTGGGGCATATATGTTGCATGAAAGAACTTTCAAATGAGGAGAGAGATATGCATCTTATGGGGAAGCTGAAATGTAGTGGCACCGGGGATGATTCTGGTAAACAAATCAAAAGACAAAGATATTACAACTTTGATGACAGAGAGATTTGTAAAGACGCATTTCTTTTCATTCATGCCATTGGGGAAAAATACCTCAAAAACTTAGTAAGACACATGAAAACCAACGGCATCAGGCCACGGATACACGGGAATACTGGGAAAACACCGCACAATGCCCTGAAATATGACGATACACAGTATGTTGTAAGCTTTATTCAGAGATATGCTGAGGAACACGGCCTTCCAATGCCAGCAGCTCCAAGAGGTAGGGATACTGAACCACCAATTTTCTTACCTTGCTCTCTCACCAAGAAGGATCTGCACGCAAGTTATTCTGAAGCATGCAGCACTTCAGATTTACGATGTGTGAAGTTGTCCTCTTTTTATGCCATATGGTCTACGTGCCTGCCCAGCATCCAGATTGCCACACCGAGGACAGATGTATGTAGTACATGTGAGCATCATAGAGTTAAAATCATGTATGCACACACTGAAAATGAAAAGCTGGATGCCACACGGCTATTCACAGAGCATCTCAATAAAGCAGAAAGAGAACATAAACATTACATTAAATGCATCGAAGAAGCAAGGATAGAACACCGGAATTTATTCCTAGAAAATGCTCCACATGTAGCTTGTTCCACGGAATATGTAAAGTCTCATTACACGTTTGATTTCGCTCAAAATGTAACTGTTCCACACCATTCTAGGCAAGTTGGACCTCTTTTCTTTGAAACACCAAGAAAAATACAAATATTTGGAATTTGTATGGAAGGATCCAGTACCCAGTACAACTACCTCCTTGATGAGGACAAGACAATAGGGAAAGATGGCAAGAGTACACATGGACCAAATACCGTTTTGAGTATCCTTCACCATCATTTTCAAGAGTTCGGGTTTGGGGAGAAATCTGCGGTACTACATTGTGACAATTGCGGAGGTATATTCTCTTACACCTAAATTTTATGTGTTTGCTTTTATTATTTTTTTTTCAAAGATCTGTGTGAAATTACTAAAGGAATCACTGTCTAGTTAGTATAGTATGCCAATGCATCATTAATAGTAATAAAAGTGTAGATTTAGATTTTAAAGATGTAGACTAATATATTTAATGTACACGAGGACTTCCATGCCAATTTCAATAGTCCTCGACAATTGACTTTAAACAAAGCGAGCCGAACGAGATTTACATGAATTTGGCCTCCTTAGCTCAGGACTAACCTATCAATCTGCCTCATTTACATTCCAGTAGAATTATTTAGAAATAAATTCCACTAGCTTTGAAAGAATTAACACAAAGAAAAAAAATAAAAATTATACGTATCAGCTTTTAATTTAATTTGATTTATTTCAGGACAGAACAAAAACAGATACACCAAAGGATACTTACTTTGGCGAGTCATGGTTGGACTACACTGGGCCATTGAGTTAAACATGCAAGTTCCTGGGCACACCAAATGCCAAGTTGATGCAGGCTTTGCACAGATCAAAAAGAAATATCGAAGGTAATTTGAGTTACTTATTTTAAAAAAAAAAGTTTTTTGAATATAGACTAGATGCATTATTTTTTTTTTTTGGAATATAGACTAGATGCCTTATTTTTTTTAATATAGACTAGATGCGTTATATGAATCACGGCTCATTTTCAAACCATTTTAGGGCAGATTGTGACACAATAGAGCATCTCGCTGAAGTAGTTAACAAATCTTCTCATGGCAATAAAGCTGTAATCGTACAGGACAGGAACCTGGCTTATTACAACTGGAAGGAGTTTGTGAAAAATCACTTCAAACTAATAAAAGGTATAAGAAAATTCCACCATTTTCGGATTTCAGCTTTGCAAACAGGAGTTGTCTTTTGCAAAACAGATGTAGATAGCCAAGAGGTCCCTATTGCCTTAACAGATAAAGATGCGCCTGGGGATTTTCCACAGAAAATATTACCGGGAGGTTTAAGCAGAGAAAGGCAGTCATATTTGTTTAAACACATCAGGCCATATGTCAGACCAGAGTTCAGGGATGTTACATGCCCCCCATTATTAAACGAAGAATGACATTTGGAGGTTCCTCGACGTCACTTTTTCTGCGACGTCACTATGAAGTCAACGTCAAAGTTGTCATTTTGAGAGTTAATAAATTTGTTCATAATTCATACATTTTTTGGAATTTCTGATTCAAGCTTTGGAATTTTGTATTTTAGAAGAAGTACTATTAAAATCACTCAAAAATCAAATTTTCATAAAAATGACCTTAAGGGCCCTTTTTGCATGGGACGGCTCATATAATAATTTTTGGGAATTGTAATTTTTTTTTTTTTTATTTGGATCAATACGGTCATTTTGAAAAATCGGAGCAAAAATTTTCCTGCTGGGATATGATAGAGAAACAACCAATACGTAATCCATACCCTCATTTTTCATGCTTTTCTTACAGTAAAAAAGTTTGGAAAAAATGCCCCAGGGTAAATTGAAAATAGCCTGGGGATCTTAAAAACTGTGACACTTGCAGAAAATTCTTTGATCAATTCCTGGTCCAGATAACTCAGTTACAGAATAAACAACCCCAATACATGCTCCTTTCTAAAAAATATTTCAAAATTCTAATTTTTGGGAATTGTCATTTTTTATTTTTGGACAAATACCGTCACTTTCAAGAATCGGAGCAGAATGCTTCCTGCTGGGACATGATAGAGAAAGGACCATTGCATTATCCATACCTTCACTTTTCATGTATTTCTTGCAGTAAAAAAGTTGAAAAGAAATGCCCCGGGGCAAATGGAAAATAGCCTGAGGTTTCTTGAAAACTTTGAGACTTGCAGGAAATTCTTTAATCAATTCCTGGCCCAGATAACTCAGTTACATAATATACAGTCCTACAAGCAATACATTCTCCTTTCTGAATATAAAATATTTCAAAATTCTAATTTTTGGGAATTGTCATTTTTTATTTTTGGACAAATACCGTCACTTTCAAGAATCGGAGCAGAATGTTTCCTGCTGGAACATGATAGAGAAAAACCCATTGCGTTATCGATACCCTCATTTTTCATGTATTTCCTGCAGTAAAAAAGTTGAAAAGAAATGCCCGGGAAAAAAGCCTGAGCAATCTTGAAAACTGTGGGACTTGCAGAAAATTCCTGGCCCAGATAACTCAGTTATATATCAAACAAACCCAAAAGATTAATACATGCTCCTTTCTGAAAAATATTTCAATATTCTAATTTTTTGGGAATTGTAATCGGAGCAAAAATTTTCCTGCTGGGATATGATAGAGAAAGGACCAATACGTAATCCATACCCTCATTTTTTTATGTTTTTCTTGCAATCAAAAAGTTTGGGAAAAAATGCCCCGGGGCAAATGGAAAATAGCCTGAGGGATCTTGAAAACTGTGTTATGGGTCAGAATAACCCTAAATGCCAGCAAAGATCAATCACACAGTTTAAACTTAACAATAATTTATTTACAGTAATATACAAATCATTAAGTACAAACTTAGCAAAAATCTAAAAATACATACATCAGAGTGTCCGTTGCTGCACACAATGTCCCAGTGAAATTATATCCCAGTAATACCTCAATGATGCTTATACGACAATGTATCTATGCATCGAATTGACAGGGTATTTATACAGTATCATAAATCTAGAATATTCTAGAAATTGTAAATACATGATATTCCTGGAAAGTTCTAGACATAAACAAAGTTCAAGAATGTTCTAGAAAAAAATGACCAAACATATTGACCACTCTGGAATGTTCAAGAAGCTTAATGTTACTAATAATATACAAGATGAAACAATACAAATACAACACATCTCACAACACCTCCCCCCTTAAAAAGTTTGAATGTCAATGAAAACTTATATTGTTAAAATGAAATATATGTACATTAATACAAAATCATATATGTTCACGATACTCTGGACAAGGCATCTGCAATAACATTGTCTTTGCCTTTGATATGCCTAATTGTTATGTTGTATTCTTGTAACAACAAACTCCATCTAGTCAGTCTTTGATTCTTGTTTGACATTTTATGCAAAAATGTCAGGGGGTTGTGATCAGTATATACAAGAATTGGATGCAAAGTAACATTCAAATAAACATCAAAATGCTGTAAAGCTAACAACAAAGCAAGGCATTCCTTTTCAATGGTGGAATACTTTTGTTGACATTTTGTAAGTTTCTTTGAAAAATAAGAAACAACTCTATCTACCTTATCACTATGTTCTTGAAACAAAGCTGCCCCGATTCCAACATCACTAGCATCAACAGTAAGCTTGAACTGCTTAGAGAAATCTGGAGTTGACAGAACTGGGTTGCTCATAAGGACAGATTTGATTTTATGAAAGGATTTTTCACAGTCCTTTGTCCATTCAAAGTTAACCCTCTTTTGTAAAAGATTTGTAAGTGGACTAACTACTGAGGAAAAATTTGGACAAAATTTTCTGTAAAACCCAGCCATGCCCAAAAACCTCATTAACTCTTTCTTGTTTGTAGGAATCGGGAACTTTGCAATAGCTTCCACTTTAGCCATAATTGGTGTAACATAACCTTGACCTACTTTATGACCTAAATACTCTACATAAGCATGACAAAATTCGCTCTTCTCAAGGTTCACAGTTAAGTTTGCTTTAGCTAAAATGTCAAATAAAGCACGCATGATTCGGAGATGTTCGTCCCATGTGTCGCTGTATATGACGACATCATCAATGTAGGCCTCGCATCCCTCGAGGTCTTGAAGAAGGGAGTGAATCATCCTTTGGAATGTAGCCGGTGCGTTTTTCATGCCAAAAGGCATTACTTTATACTGGTAAAGTCCATCTGGTGTAGCAAAAGCAGATATTTCTTTTGCTCTTTCTGTTAACGGCACTTGCCAGTAGCCTTTCAACAGGTCAAATTTACTGACAAATTTGGCGTTTCCAATGCTGTCAATACAGTCATCAATTCTAGGTATTGGATATGAATCAGTTTTGGTAACAGAATTCACCTTTCTAAAGTCTGTACATAATCGGTAGGAACCGTCCTGTTTTGGTACAAGAATACACGGTGAGCTCCAATTACTTTTACTAGGTTCAACAATGTCATTGTCCAACATATACTGCACTTCCCTTCTTAGGTACTGCAGTTTTATTGGATTGAGACGGTACGGATGTTGTTTGATAGGCAGAGCGTCACCCACTATGACATCATGACAAGCTGCATTAGTTTTCTTTGGAACATCCGAAAAGATGTGATGATACTCACTCGTCAACTTTTTAACTTGTTCTTTTTGGTGAATGTTCAAATGTCCAAGTTTGGAATCAAAGTCAGCCAAAATTTCTGAGTTTTTCAAGCGGACACTCTGATTACAATCTTTCTCATTCATCTCTACACTCATATCACTCTCAATACAATTTTGAACAGTCTTAGCGTTGGCTAAAGTGGAAACTGGTTTTACAGAATTTCGGTCACACCTTTCAAAATACTCTTTTAACATGTTAATGTGACAAACCCGTTTCTCTTTACGTCGACCTGGTGTCTTAACTACATAGTTTACATCACTGATCTTGCTTTCAATTTCATAAGGGCCATAAAATCTGGCCTGTAAAGGATGACCAGGAATAGGTAAAAATACAAGAACCTTATCACCTGGCTTAAACACCCTATTTCTTGCATCTTTGTCATACCACATTTTCATTTTCATCTGAGAACTCTTCAAATTTTCTTGTGCTAATTTACAAGCATTGTAAAGTTTTTCTTTGAAATCAGACACATAATCTAAAAGATTAAGATCACTAGTCTCAGTCAGCCACTTTTCCTTCAACAATTTCAAAGGACCTCTAACTGTATGACCGAACACCAATTCAAATGGACTAAACCCAAGAGACTCCTGGACTGCCTCTCGTGCAGCAAATAGCACAAGATGAACCCCTTCGTCCCAGTCTTTTTCATACTGGTAACAATAGGTCTTCAGCATCGTTTTTAGGGTTTGATGAAAACGTTCTAGCGCCCCCTGGGACTCGGGATGATAAGCAGTTGATCTATACTGCCTAATACCCAACTCATGCATGACTTGCTGGAACAACCCCGACATAAAATTTGAGCCTTGATCCGACTGAATTGCCTTGGGTGCTCCTACAAAACTGAAAAACTTGGTTAGGGCCTTAACTATGCTCTTTCCCTTTATATTCCTAAGAGGTATGGCTTCAGGAAATCGAGTGGATGTACACATAATGGTAAGTAAATACTGGTTCCCAGATCTGGTCCTAGGCAAAGGTCCTACACAATCCACCAACACTCGACTAAACGGTTCTTCAAAAGCTGGAATTGGTTGGAGAGGGGCGGATGGTATCTTCTGATTCGGTTTACCTACCATCTGACAGACATGACACGACTTACAAAACTCAGAAACATCCTTCCTTAGCTTAGGCCAATAAAAATGACTCAAAATCCTATTATAAGTCTTATTAATACCTAAATGACCAGCCATAGGTGTATCGTGAGCTAAACTCATGACATCTCGACGATAAGCAGCTGGGACCACTATCTGGTGAACAACACGCCACACTTCATCTGGGGAAGCGTCAGGTGGTCGCCATTTTCGCATAAGGATGCCATCTTTCATATAGAAGCATTCTCCAACTTTAATAGCCTCTTCTGGTTGAAGTGCCCTCTTACTAAGTTGAACGATATCTGGGTCTTTATGTTGTTCAGAGAGTAAACGTTCTTGGCTGAGGATGTCCTTGCCTTGGCTAACTAGTGGATGCAACTCATCATCCTCACCACCAAATTTTGGTAAAAGTTCTTTCTTCTCTTGCTTCTTGATATTGTGTGGTTCCATGCTTGTTTGAGTGCCATCAAGGTCAGATAAGAAAGTGTCATTCAAATCAATGTCAACAGAGGAATTCGTCTCGTCAATGGCTTGAGTATGGTCTGCCTCCATTTCTCGTCTTCTGGCCATCGCTCTAGTAACAGCACAGGCTGGATAAATGTCATCATCTTCATCATCGCACATGACATTGGAAGTGATTTTCTCACAAACTATAGGATCAGGTACAACCTTCCCACCAGCTAAATCGTTGCCTAACAACAAAGAAATGCCTGGAACGGGAAGAGTAGGTCGAACACCTACGATAACAGGTCCAGTAACTAAATCTGACTTCAAACTAATTCTATGCAGGGGAACATCAATGACGCCTAGCTCCACACCCTGTAATAAAACTGACCCACCAGTAGAAGTCTGCTCAGACAAAGGAAGCACGCCCTCTAACAATAACGTCTGTGCAGCACCAGTATCTCTCAAAATCTGGACAGGTTTTATTTCGCTAGAGTCACCGAGTGAAACAAATCCCTGAGACATAAAGGGCTTATAATCCTCCATAGAATCAATAGAACTGGACTGTGAACCCTGGACATCAGGAGTGTCAGAACAAATCGAAACTAAGGCTTCTCTATCACCTCTAACTGCCGCACAAGCATGTGGTTGAGTTTTGTCAAAATCATTTTTTCTCTTAAGTTTAAAGCATTCACTGATCAGATGACCCTTTTTCTTACAATAACTACAAGTAGGAAGCGACCCTATTCCAGAAGATCCTTCAAAACGTCCTGGACCGGACTTAGAACCACCTTGGGATGGAGACCGGGAACTTGTGAAAGACTGAGACCCTGAACCACTCTTTTTATATGTGTCTGAATTGGTAGAATTACTGCTAGTCTGAGTTCTTGATACAAAATTCTTTTTATGAGACAGAGCATAAGTATCAGATATGACTGCTGCCTCTTCAAGAGTTTTCACATTCTTATCTTCTAAATGTGTTTTCAAATCTTGAGGAACACATTCCTTAAACTCTTCTACCAGGATGACTTGGCGCAAATTAGCAAAAGTTTTATCAAGATTCTTAGATCTAAACCAATGATCGAATAAATCTTCTTTCTCTCGTGAAAATTCAACAAATGTTTGATTATCAAACTTCCTATACTTTCTGAACTTTTGTCTATACGCTTCAGGTACTAATTCATAGGCTTTTAATATTGCTGCTTTGACCTTCTCATAGTCTGAACTTTCAGCTACCCCTAGTGCAGAGTATACCTCAGCTGCTTTGCCAACCAGTACACTTTGTAACATTGTTGACCAAACGTGTTGTGGCCATTTAAGATTCTCTGCGACTTTTTCAAATTGGGGAAAATATTTGTCTACAGATTTTTCTTGAAATTTCGGAACTAATCTGATATTTTTTGCTGCGTCAAATTCATTCTTGACAAATGAAGGTTCTGGTTGGTGCTGTAATCTTAATTTTTCGAACTCAAAGTGCTCTTGTCTTTCTAATTTGTCTAATTCAAATTTTCGTTCACGCTCTCGTTCTTCTCTTTCTAATTTGTCTAATTCAAATTTTCGTTCACTCTCTCGTTCTTCTCTTTCTAATTTTTCTCTTTCTAATCGCATTTTCTCCAACTCTAATTGAAATTGATATTCTGCCATTTTGTAAGAGCCTAATTCTGATTTAACTGTATATTCTGGAAGATCATATTTTTCAAAGATGTTTTCTTCTACTAGTTTGTTTGCAACTTTAATTCTAATGTCTTGTTTTCTCTGTGAGGATTTAACATCTAACCCAAAATGCAAACCTAATGCGATCAAGTCATCCTTTTTTAACGTATCAAAAACCTGAACACTTGGCGAACTAAGAAAGTTTGTGACCGAAAATACCATGTTGATTTTTGCTGGCTTATAGTCAAATTTAACGGTTCAATAAACAAAATTCTGACAATAAACTGCAAAAATGCAAAAAAAAAAAAAAAAATTCTTGATCCCGGACGAGCCCCCAATTCTGTTATGGGTCAGAATAACCCTAAATGCCAGCAAAGATCAATCACACAGTTTAAACTTAACAATAATTTATTTACAGTAATATACAAATCATTAAGTACAAACTTAGCAAAAATCTAAAAATACATACATCAGAGTGTCCGTTGCTGCACACAATGTCCCAGTGAAATTATATCCCAGTAATACCTCAATGATGCTTATACGACAATGTATCTATGCATCGAATTGACAGGGTATTTATACAGTATCATAAATCTAGAATATTCTAGAAATTGTAAATACATGATATTCCTGGAAAGTTCTAGACATAAACAAAGTTCAAGAATGTTCTAGAAAAAAATGACCAAACATATTGACCACTCTGGAATGTTCAAGAAGCTTAATGTTACTAATAATATACAAGATGAAACAATACAAATACAACACATCTCACAACAACTGTGACACTTGCAGGAAATTCTTTAATCAATTCCTGGCCCAGATAATTCAGTCACATAATAAACAGTCGCAAAAGATTAATACATGCTCCTTTCTGAAAAATATTTCAATATTCTAATTTTTGCGAATTGTCACTTTCTTTTTTTTGGATCAATACCGTCACTTTGAAGAATCGGAGCAAAATGTTTCCTGCTTGGACATGATACAGAAAGGACCAATACGTTATCCATACCCTCATTTTTCATGTTCTCTTGCAGTGAAAAGGTTGGGGAAAAAAATGCCCCCGGGCAAGTGGAAAATAGCCTGAGGGATCTTGAAAACTGTGAGTCTTGCAGGAAATTCTTTAATCAATTCCTGGCCCAGATAACTCAGTTACATAATAAACAACTACAAAAGATTGACACATGCTCTTTTCTGAAAAATATTTCAATATTCTAATTTTTGGTAATTGTCATTTTTTATTTTTGGACAAATACCGTCACTTTGAAGAATCGGAGTAAAATGCTTCCTGCTGGGACATGATAGAGAAATGACCAATACGTTATCCATACCTTCATTTTTCGTAAATTTCAGTAAAAAAGTTTGGGAAAAAATGCCCCAGGCAAATGGAAAATTGCCTGAGGGATCTTGAAACCTGTGAGACTTGCAGGAAATTCTTTAATCAGTTCCTGGCCCAGATAACTCAGTTACATATCAAATAAACCCAAAAGATTGATACACGCTCTTTCTGAAAAATATTTCAATATTCTAATTTTTGGGAATTCTAATTTTTTTTTTTTTTTTTTTTTGGATCATTACGGTCATTTTGAAAAATCGGAGCAAAATGTTTCCTGCTGGGACATGATAGTGAAAGGACCAATACGTTATCCATACCCTCACTTTTCATGTATTTTTTGCAGTAAAAAAGTTGGAAAGAAATGCCCCGGGCAAATGGAAAATAGCCTGAGCGATCTTGAAACCTGTGAGACTTGCAGGAACTTCTTTAATCAATTCCTGGCCCAGATAACTCAGTCATATAATATACAGTTCCACAAGATTGATACATGCTCCTTTCTGAAGAATATTTCAATATTCTCAGTTTTGGGAATTGTCATTTTTCATTTTTGGACAAATACCGTCACTTTGAAGAATCGGAGGAAAATGTTTTCTTCTTTGACATGATAGAGAAAGGACCAATACGTTATCCATACCTTCATTTTTCGTGTATTTCAGTAAAAAAGTTTGGAAAAAATGCCCCGGGGCAAATGGAAAATAGGCTTAGGGATCTTGAAAACTGTGAGATTTGCAGGAAATTTTTTAATGAATTCCTGGCCCAGATAACTCAGTTACAGAATAAATAACCCCAAAAGATTGATACATGCTCCTTCTGTAAAAAATATTTCAACATTCTAATTTTTGGGAATTGTCATTTTTTATTTTTGGAACAATAAAGTCATTTTGAACAAGAGGCCCAAGGGCCTTTAATCGCTCTACTGATAAATTGTACAATCTATCTCTTCTATTAGAAGCCTCAAACTCTAGTAGTATCATAAGACCCAAAATGCATCAACTTACAAAGTTTGATAATATTTAGCCAGTTAAGACTGAAGATATTATCATATAATTATAAATTACGATAAGTAAGTCACAGTGACCTACCTTCTGATTGAAATTTTCTAAGGACTCAAGATACATTAATTGACAAAGACTGATGATTCTAATTAAATAAGTGCCTGAGATATTCAAAAGTAGGTCACCATGACCTAATTTTTGGTCAACATTCTCTGAAAACCCCAGATGCATTAACTGACAAAGTTTGACGATTCTAAGCCAATTAGTACCAGATATAATTAAATATAGCCATCAAATGTCAAAAGTAGGTCACGGCGACCTACTTTTTGGTCGACGTTATCCAAGAAAACCCAAGATGCCTAAACAGACAAAATTTGATGATTCTAGGCCAATAAGTACCTGAGATATTCAAAAGTAGGTCACCGTGACCTACTTCTTGTTGGACATTCAATGAAGCCCTAAGATGCCTCAACTGACAAAGTTTGATGATTCCGAGCCAATAAGTACCAGAATAATTAAATATAGCTATAAAATGTCAAAAGTAGGTCACAGTGACCTTCTTTTTGGTCGACATTCTCCGAAACCCCAAGATGCCTAAACTGACAAAGTTTGATGATTCTAAGCTACTACGTACCTGAGATATTCAAAAGTAGGTCACCGTGACCTACTTTTATGTCGACATTCTCCGAAAACCCAAGATGCCTTAACTGACAAAGTTTGATGTTTCTTAGCCAATAAGTGCCTGAAATACTTAAATATAGCCATAAAATGCCAAAAGTAGGTCACTGTGACCTACTTTTTGGTAAACAATCTCTGAAACTCAAGATGCATCAACTGAGAAAGTTTGATGATTTTAGGTCAATAAGTACCAGAGATACTTAATTATAACCACAAAATGTCAAAAGTAGGTCACCATGACCTACTTTTTGGTCGACACTCTCTAAACACCCAAGATGCATCATCTCACAAAGTTTGATGATTCTAAGTCAATAAGTACTGGAGATACTTAAATAAAGCCATAAAATGTCAAAAGTAGGTCACTGTGACCTACTTTTTGGTCGTCACGCTAAATATCTCCATAAAATGTCGAAAGTAGGTCATCGTGACCTACATTTTGGTCGACATTTTTCAAAGACCCAAGATGCATCTACTGACCAAGTTTGATGATCGTAGGTCTGAAGGTAATCAAAATATGCGTTTTAAACAATTTTAAAACCAATGTCAGCAAAATTCAAAAAGTAGGTCACAGTGACCTACTTTTTCATAAATATGTTTTAAGGTCCCAAGATGCATCAAAGTACAAGATTTGATGATTCTAAACCTCCCAGTGTCTGAAATAATGTGATTTAATGTTTTTAAAAAGATAAGTCATAAAGTTCAAAAAGTAGATCACGGTGACATAATTTTAAGTTGACATTGTGCGAGGACCCAAAATGCATCAACTGACAAAGTTTGATGATCATAGGCCTTAAAGTGTTCAAAACATGCCTTCAAATCAATTTGAAAACAAATCCCCGCAAAATTTAAAAAGTAGGTCACTGTGACCTACTTTTGAGTTAACATGATGTGAAGTCCTAAGATGCATCAACTTACAAGATTTGATAATCCTAGTCCTTATAGTAGGCAAAATATACACGTTTTTATTAATTGTAAATCTAGGTCAACTTCAAAGTGACCTTGAGGCCACGCCCTTTGCCACAGGGTAATTCACTGTGCAAATTTTAATCTTCGACATATCTTGATACTTGTATGTAAGTTTGGTGAAAATCTGCCTGGTGGTTAAGGAGAAGAAGATTTTTTAGCAACCAGTACTTTGGGTTTTGCTTCTGGATTATCTCCCCTTGTTTAAGGGTCCAAACCCTTATTTTAGTATAAATGGTAGCCCTTGGGACAAGGATACCCTGTGACAAATTTGGTACTGATTGGCCAAGGAGTTCTTGAGTTATGGCCCTTATTCTAAAAAGTTTACGCACACCGCACAAATGGCCATAGCATTAGCTCTTTGAGCCTTTGGCTCAGAAAAGCTAAAAATCGGAGCAAAATGTTTCCTGCTGGGACATGATAGAGAATGGACCATTGCGTTATCCATACCCTCACTTTTCATGTATTTCTTGCAGTAAAAAAGTTGGAAAGAAATGCCCCGGGGCAAATGGAAAATAGCCTGAGGGATGTTGGAAACTGTGACACTTGCAGGAAATTCTTTAATCAATTCCTGGCCCAGATAACTCAGTTACATATCAAACAAACCCAAAAGATTGATACATGCTCCTTTCTGAAAAATATTTCAATATTCTAATTTTTGGGAATTGTCATTTTTTATTTTTGGACCAATACCGTTATTTTGAAAAATCGGAGCAAAATGTTTCCTGCTGGGACATGATAGAGAAAGGACCAATACGTTTTCCATACCCTCATTTTTTTATGCATTTCTTCCAGTAAAAAGGTTTGGAAAAAAATACCTCGGGCAAATGGAAAATAGCCTGAGGCATCTTGAAAACTGTGAAACTTGCAGAAAATTGTTTAATCAATTCCTGGCCCAGATAACTCAGTTACAAAGCAAACAACACCGAAAAATTGATATATGCTCCTTTCTGAAAAATTATTTCAATATTCTAATTTTTGGGAATTGTCATTTTTTATTTTTCGACCAATACCGTCGTTTTGAAAAATCGGAGCCAAATGTTTCCTGCTGGGATATGATAGAGAGAGGACCTTGGTGTTATCCATACCCTCATTTTTCATGTATTTCTTGCAGTCAAAAAGTTTTTTTAAAAATGCCCCAGGGCAAATGGAAAATAGCCTGAGGCATCTTAAAAACTGTGAGACTTGCAATAAATTCATTGATCAATTCCTGGCCCAGATATCAAAAAACCACAAAAAATTGATACATGCTTCTTTCTGAAAAATATTTCAGCATTCTAAGTTTTCGGAATTGTAATTTTTTTTCTGGACCAATACCGTTAGTTTGAAAAATCGGAGCAAATAGTTTGGACCGATTTATAGAAAAAAAAATACTTCTAACGGCAAATAATTATTTGGTCCAGCATAGTTTTTTAAACCTATTTCGAGTATGCTGAATCCGGAAAAATATGCTGGTGTAAAGACGAATAATGACCCCCATCGAATAATGACCGGGGGTCATTTTTCGACAGCGAAAAATGACCCCCGGTCATTATTCGACGTAGAAAAATGACCCTTTTGCCCGTAGAAAAAGTGTCACCACCCTACAAATTTGCAGAACCCACGTGAAGAAAAATGACCCCCGTAGAAAAATGACTCCCTGTGGATCAAAGCTGAAATTTTAGGGGGCAAAAAAAAATTTAGATAAAGAAGCATATTGGCCAAAATGCTCACCTGAGCTTATTTGGAATAAATTGATGATATGTTGATCTCATAACATACGATTATAGCTATATTTTAAGGTCAATGCGATGATTCAGAATCTAAAGGAGTAAAGATTTATCAAGCCTAAAGGGTTAGGTAAACATTGTTTTTCGATGGTGGAAATCATCGTACTGACAGAAAAAATCAGCAGTATCACATATTATTATATCCTCCGCTTGAAAAGCAGGAGGGTATATAGTGATCGGGATGTCCGTCCGTCTGTCTGTTACGCTTTGGGGTATCCATCTGTTATCCGCAACTCCTCCTATATATAAAAAGATGTGTTTGTGAAACAGCTATGCCCCTGTATGGCAACATAGCGAAGATTAAACTTTTCTTAAATGCAATTTAAATATAATGGTACCCAAAGTAGGGTCTTCTCACAAGAAAGACAATTGCAAAATAGGAAAGCCCTAGCACCACTTGTTCAAAATTAATGGCTAAGGATAAGTGTTTGAAAGGTAGGTCAAACTCAAAGGTCAAAGGGTCAAAGTTGATGGTTTCTTAAGAAAGGTTTAATGTAACAAGGATTACATTTGTGAAGTATGAAAGTACTAGTATCTACCGTTTAAAAGTTATAGCCAAAGTAAATTAAAAATTTGGCATTTTTTTGTAAAATTGGACAAACTCCTACGTAAAGATCAAAAGGTCAAATTTGGTGGTACCCAAGGTAAGGTCTTGTCACAAGGAATATACACATATTGAATATGAAAGGCATAGCTACAATAAATGAAAAGTTATGGTCAAGGTTAAAGTTTTTGCGGAGAAACAGACCGCCAGATAGACAGACAGACATACAGACGGACACGATAAAACTATATACCCCCGAATCTTCGATTACAGGGACATAAAAAGAAATGGTCTTTAATTAACTTTTCATATTATGATACAGTATAAAAAAAGACGTTACAAAAATGAAAATGTTTGTTCTGATTTTTATATTAATTCTCTGAAAAATATACTCAGAACTGGGTAAAAGGGTGGAGTAGAACAAGAATTAAGAAATGTAATGAATACTGTGTGCTAAATCAAAAGGTTATGTCTACATGTATAGTTTTTGCATTAGAATGTGTATTTTACACTAGCCCATAGCTTTACAGAGCATATTTTTAGGTGTTACACACATAGGCGCTTGGGGTATGGAACCCCTCCCCCCTTTTCCATTTTTTTTTCTTTTTAAATCAGGGGTTGAGTCACCTTTTCCCTATTTTTCTATTCTAATATGCACTATATGTTATCAATAATGTAACTCTTTTGTCTCTACAAGCTGTTTTTAAATATGTCGTTTTCGACTGATACATATAAAGAGAGAAGGCTTGGAACTCTTTTCTCACCATCCGCTTCACCTCGCTTCAACTTCCTTCGATTATTTATTTAAAACAAAACAAAACATGGGATATGCATACATTAATAAATTTGTTATACATTCCTCTTCCTTTTCACATTTCCATTTAATTTTTATGTGCCCCCGATTTGCAAATATTTCAATGAAATCTCTCGCATCTGGGGTAAATTTTGTTGATGCGTACCAACTGGGACAAAAAAACAAACTGGGTTAAAAACAGCTTGTAGAGACAAGAGAGTTACATTATTGATAACATATAGTGCATATTAGAATAGAAAAATAGGATAAGGTGACTCAACCCCAGATTTAAAAAGAAAAAAAAATGGAAAAGGGGGAGGGGGGTCCATACCGCAAGCGCCTATGGTTATACCCACCCCACCCCCTTACTTATTTAGGAGGAAGTCGATTATCAACAAAAGCAACAACAACAAAAACTACCCTACCTTTATTTTTCTATAAGGAGGGACTAAAAATATGCTTGAAATAATCTACTATTCTACTAATTTTCAACTGTTACTTTGCCACAATACTTTCAAGTATACCCCCACCAACATATAAAGTATGCTTTAATCATGGCGAAGTAAATTATGATATGATAGAGCTTGTGTGAATAACTACATTTCAATATTTTATCTAGCTACATTTCAATATTTTATCTAGAGCCTCTTTCAGTATTATTGAAAGGTATAGAGTTTTATTTATATTTTTGCTTTTCATTTATTTTTTTTTTTTTTTTTTAAAGTATTTTTTTTTGGGGGGGGGGGGGTTAAATATTTCCTCCTCTTTCATTGTCAGATAGGATTTGCCAAACTTATACATGCTAAAAGTTGAAATGAAGGAAAAATTAATTTTTCTATTAAAGAGTATTGGAACCTGATTGTTGCATGGTTTTATTTCTAAAAACAAGTGGAATATCATTCTTTAAACAACCAGAAGTCTCTGTCGAGACTGTAGCTCTACTGGTTTGTACTTTCAACAAAGGATGAGAAAAGAAGTCATTGCCATCGGACCGAAACTGTAGAAGGAGTAGCGTTTTAAAGGAATTTCACAGAAAATTCTATTTTTAGTAACAATGGCAACAATGTTTATTGAAATCAAAAACAGATGAACTATTCTATGTATCTTAGTGTAGTCTACTTGTGTGCCAAGTTATATTGAAATCAGACCAAAATTGTAGGAGGAGGAGCGTTTTAAAGGAATTTCACAGAAAATTCTATTTTTAGTAATCATGGCAACATCGTTAATCGAAATCAAAATCCGATGCACTATTTTATATATCTTAGTCTTGTCTACTTGTGTGCCAAGTAATATTGAAATCAGACCAAAACTGTAGAAGGAGTAGGGTTTTAAAGGAATTTCACAGAAAATTCTATTTTTAGTAACAATGGCAACACCGTTCATCAAAATCAAAAAACAATGCATAATTTTATGTAACTTAGTGTAGTCTACTTGTGTGCCAAGTAATATTGAAATCAGACCAAAAGTGTAGAAGGAGTAGCGTTTAAAAGGAATTTCAAAGAAAATTCTATTTTTAGTAACCATGACAACATAGTTCATCTAGATCAAAAAGCGATGCACTACTTTATGTATCTTAGTTTAGTCTACTTGTGTGCCAAGTTATACTAAAATCAGACCAAAACTGTAGAAGGGGTAGCGTTTTAAAGGAATTTCACAGAAAATTCTATTTTTAATAACCATGGCAACACCGTTCATAGAAATCAAAAACCGATGCACTATTTTATGTATCTTAGTGTAGTCTACTTATGTGCCAAGTTATATTAAAATCAGACCAAAACTGTAGGAGGAGTAGTGTTTTGAACAAGAGGCCCATGGGCCTTATAGGTCACCTGAGCATTATGCAACAACTTTCCAGTGATTGAATTTGATTCATGTTTTAATCCAGATGCTATGGCATTCACAATTTTGAAAGAGGCACCATTGATCATCATAACAATACACTTAGCAGTTGTTTAGGTTGTTTGCTTAATACCCATAGGCAGGGTAGGGGAACAAAAAATGCATTTCAAGTAATCAGTAATATTCAGCATGATCAGTAATGCCCCAATCACACATGAACCCCTGACCCTTAGGCCTAGTTCCACACATTGCACAATTTTTGAAAAGGTACCCTTGCTTTTCAAAAATATTTGATTAATACCAAGGAGCAGATTTCGAACAATTCATCCAGTTTCAGTATATAAGTACAGCCCCCCCCCCTCCTTTATGGTACCCCTGACCCTGGGGCCTTGAAATTCACAGTTCTGGAAGATTAGTACCCTATTCACAATTCTGGAAGATTAGTACCCTTGCTCATCATAACTATATAGGTAGTTCATCTGCTTAATACCAAGGAGCACAGAAGAAAACTTTCAAAGATTCAATGTATTTTCACTATATAATCAATAGAGCCCCGCCCTATCACTAGAACCCCTGACCCTGGGGCCAAAAAATTAACAATTTTGGTAGAGGCACTCTTGCTCATCATAACTATGCACTTAGTTAGTTTATTTAATACCCAGGAGCAGAGAAGAAGATTTTCAAAGAATTCATTTAATTTCACTATATAATCTATAGAGCCCAACCTTAACACCAGAACCCCTGACCTTGGGGCCATAAAATTCACACTTTTGGTAGAGGCACTCTTGCTCATCATAACTATGCACTTAGTTAGTTTATTTAATACCCAGGAGCAGAGAAGAAGATTTTCAAAGAATTCATTTAATTTCACTATATAATCTATATAGCCCCACCCTAACACCAGAACCCCCGACCCTGGGGCCATTAAATTCACAATTTTGGTAGAGGCACTCTTGCTCATCATAACTATGCACTTAGTTAGTTTATTTAATACGCAGGAGCAGAGAAGAAGATTTTCAAAGAATTCATGTAATTTCACTATTATAATCTATAGAGCCCCCCCCCTTACACCAGAACCCCTGACCCTGGGGCCATAAAATTCACAATTTTGGTAGAGGCACTCTTGCTCATCATAACTATGTACTTAGTAGGTTTATTTAATACCCAGGAGCAGAGAAGAAGATTTTTAAAGAAATAATGCATTTTCACTATATACTTATCTAGCCCCGCCCTAGCACTAGAACCCATGACCCCGGGGCCATAAATTTCACAATTTTGGTAGAGGACTCAATGCTGATTACAATCATGCAAACAGTTTGACTGCTTGATGTCCAGGAGTAAAGAAGAAGATTTTTAAAGATTGCACTAATTTTTGTGGTTTTTGCCCCACCCCCCAGGCCCCAGGGGGGCATGGACCATGAAATTCACAATTTTTGTTCCCCTTTACCCATAGATGCTATATGCCAAATTTGGTTGATATTGGTTCCGTGGTTTCAGAGAAGAAGCTGATAATGTTCAAATGTTAACGCACGACACACGACGAACGACGAACGACGACAGACGAAAAGTGATAGCAATAGGTCACCTGAGTTTACTCAGGTGACCTAAAAATTGTTTACAGACAGACGGACAGCTAGACAGACGAACGGACGACGGACGCATTACTATCGCATAAGCTCTTCTGGACTCTGACCAGTAGAGCTAAAAATGATCCTTGCCGCTCATCAAAATAAAAACCGATGCACAGAATTAAGTATCTTAGTACAGTCTACTTGTGTGCCAAGTTATGTTGAAATCGGACTAAAACTGTAGAAGGAGTAGCATTTTGAAAGATTTTCACAAAAATTTCTATTTTTAGTAACCACAGCAACACCGTTCATCGAAATCAAAAACCGATATACAGAATAATTATATATCTTAGTGTATTCTACTTGTGTGCCAAGTTATACTGAAATCGGACTAAAACTGTAGAAGGAGTAGCATTTTGAAAGATTTTCACAAAAAATTCTATTTTTAGTAACCACGGCAACACCATTCATCGAAATCCAAAACCGATGCACAGAATTATGTATCCTAGTGTAGTCTACTTGTGTGCCAAGTTATATTGAAATCGGACCAAAACTGTAGGAGGAGTGGCATTTTGAAAAATTGTTTACAGACAGACAGACAGACAGACGGACGGACGGACGGACGACAGACGCATTACTATCGCATAAGCTCTTCTGGTGTCTGACCAGTAGAGCTAAAAACTATAAGGAGGAATATTAAAAAGAAATTTTATTTGCTTGACAATTAAAGAATCTCTTTTCACTTTAAAGGGGGTCATTTTTCAATGGGGGTCAATTTTTTATAGGACTAACATATAAAATAATGACCCCCTAGGACACTTTTTCTACAAAAAATGATTTTTTTTCTACGGGTAGGGGGTCATTTTTTGTCGTTGAAAAGTGACCCCCGGTCATTATTCGATGGGGGTCATTATTCGTCTTTACAGGCCTTCATAAAAATAGCGTTAAAGAGGTCAAAATGGCGATTCAAAATGGCAGACATCCAATTTTTTCTGATTTTCTCTTTATGTCTTTCAAAATGGAGAAGTAATGAGTGAATATCTAATTGAGTGTAACAAAACTATAAAAATTATAATAGGATGCTAACATTATTAATTAAACTCAGAAAATTTAGTCGTTTCTACACTTAACTCGAATTTTCTCTGATTTTTAGTCTTCTTTGTTCAGGATTTTACATTTGTAAATATCCATACATTGCAGATTTGTATTTTTCCCTCTACATCTCACTATTCTACAACTGAATGATGGCGCAGCTGTAAGTTAAAAGTTAAAATGGCGATTCAAAATGGCGGATATTCATCTTTTTTAAAAATGATTTTTAAATTATTTCTTAATGTCGTTTACATAGGAGAAAGGAATTGTGAATATCTTACTGAGCGTAGTACAACGATGTAAAATGCCAACAGAACACTAATTTGATCACTCTGAATCGGAAAATTTAGTCGTTTAAATTTGAAATGTGTTAATTAGCTCAAAATGACGATTCAAAATGACGTCTGATACACTCGAATTTCGTAGAAACTGCTTAATTCTGGTTCGTTTTGCAGAAAAGAGATTACAGTTTGTTTTTTGTATATATAATATATATAGTATACCGTATTGATTGGTCCATTAAATATGAACAAAAAATACTTGAAAAGATTAATTTTTTTTTTAAAATAGTACAAACTCAACTTAAGAGTTTCCAAATTTCCCCCTTCGTATTTGACCGTGCGTGTTCCAAAGCCTTTGAGCCCCCATCCACCTAAAATCACTCCCGAATCGCTGTCATTATCATCTCGCACTTCTACCTCAATATCCCTCGGCACACCATCAAATATAACTGAAGAAATTCTTGTCCGATTTCATCCAACACTTTGTTCTAGCATTTTAGCACTTATAAAAACTTAGTATTATCCCCTAACATCTTCTATTCAAGCTTTCTTTGCTATATGTTTCAGTCTGTCATCGGAATTTTGGTATTTTCAACACTCAAGTAAAATGGTGCCCCGTGTCAAGGATGACAACCATGCCCCTTGACATGTAAAAGATCGTTTCTCTGGAGTTCGAAAAAGAGTAAGCTCACTGGGGGCCGCCAGAGAAACCAAAATCCTTCAAAAATCGATTACTAGTATTTAAGGTAGGATTCTTCTCTGGTTTCTGACTAGATGAAATATTCCAAGTACTTTTGTTGATATGTCTTACATATTTAGATGTAAGAGATTTAAAAGACCATATTTTTTCTTTCCTCATCACAATTATACAACTTTAAATAGAAATGGTAAACTGCGTTTGAAAACTATATTTTTGGCGGAATGGTGGCGTATGAAAATATCTTCTTTTCTGGCTCTCAAAATTATTATAGAACATTGATTTTAGTAATAATTTTTACGCAATCAAAGACGAGATGAAATTTTAAAATGTAAGTTAAATTAATAATATGGGACTAAAGTTTCAAAATATATCAAATAAATAAGATTTTTCACACATACTAGAACTATGTTGGCTTTTAAATGCTTCAAATATAAGCACAGATTTGAGCCAAAAATCCGCAACAAGTGTTATTTCTCTCTTCGTAAACGATCAAAACTTTTAGATTTTGTATCATTTTGTACCTTTATGTGACAACTTTACTATAGGTGAAAATTAGAAAAAGTTAAATATTGGAAGCATATAAAAATAACTAATAAATCCTAAAAATTTAAGAAAAATAGAGGAAATTCGGATTAGCAAATATCCATTTTATTTCAATTATCCATGTCAATTTGGTAATATCATCTTATAGGCCATGGTAGTACATGCATCTTTTTATGCCAAAAGAAAAACATTCAATCTTTTAAATTACAAGTAGGGATCGCATGATTGGAAACAGTAATTTTTTATTTTTAATGTCCAGGAAAAAGGTAATGACCTTGACCTGACCTTGCCTCTTATATTAAACGGTCAAATTTAATCTCACTGATAACATCACTTAGTAATATTGTCCTCTTGATTCTGTGAAAATTTCATTAATTTTTAAATACAAGAAATGTGAGGAGAATCCTACCTTAAACTGATAGTCCGCCGAAACATGGCTGAAAAATTGCTGACTCGGCGTTAAACAATATACAATCAATCAACCAATACTCAAGGAACAAAACATTTATGTTTAAATGTTAAAACTCTATTTTGTTTTCCAAAACCATATGCAAAATGAACTAGAGGTACTGTGAGCAATGAGCTCACTAAATGATACCCCGGTCTTCCATATGAATACTAGTATAATGACAGAGTCCATGTTTTGCCATGGGAAACCCAAAATACGTGTCGGATCAAAAAGTAAAATAGGAGGTCACAATGGCAATATGTAATAAAGATTCTGTGAAAGTTTCATCAAATTTCATTCTGTGGTATGAGAGGTGTTGCGGATAAGAGATGGATACCCCAAAGCGTAACAGACGGACGGACGGACATACACCTATACTGATTACTCTATACCCTCCCGCTTTTCCAGCGGGGGTATAAAAAATCTTTAATATTCAAGACATGTAGCTCTTTATTTATTTTGTGACCTCTTATAGATTTGTTGTCTTTTAGGATATAAAGGTCATTCTATTAGGAAGAAAATTCTCAAACTTGATCATCAGAAATCACATTGTGTGCATATTTTGGTGAGAAAAGTTGTAAAATTATGCAATTTAAGAGCGCCTGCAGATTCCTCGTGATTCATATCACTTACAAGCTTTCATACCAATAGGCCTAAGCCATTCCTGATTTCGATCTAGTCGCGGTCAACACTTCTCTTGACAACAAAATTTTCTTGAACACTTCAAGAACTTTACAAGGCAACTTGATCCACATTTCTTTGTTAGGATAGTGTAAGGTTGTATCAAGAATCGAGGGGGGATTGAACACAAACATTTTCTTCTTTCAGATTTTGTAAATTTCAAAATTTTTTAAATTTATATACACTGTTCAATACCAAATTATCCGTCCACAGCATGAAATATTTGAGAATGCGGTTGAATGTTTGACTTAGAATTACAAAATGCAAATGTGGGGACACAGAATCAGAGCTGGACAATCAAGAAAATTTATGGTTTACGTACTAGTATATTATACTGATAATTCTTAATATATATGTTTATATTTGGATATTATAATATATTCAGATTTATATGATATGTATACAATTACTAGCCCTCTTATTGGTCGTGGTCAATCATTTAAAAAAAAAATAAAGTTATGTTGCACTAGACCTTCCACATGAACAATTATTAAACATTTATTTTTTTTTTTGTACACTGGACTAAAAATAGATCAAGAATTTGCAACAATTGAATGTTCACTCGCCTTAATGCTCGGAGGATACTGCTCTTGGGGTAGCTTAATTTTCATATTGTCCTCAAAACAGCAATTATTGTATGATATTATTAACTTTTTATATGAAGAAGCATGGTGAGACAGGTTAAAGGTAAAATGTCTTCGGAATTGTTTCAAAAATTTATTTTAACAATAGAAGTAATTAAACAAAAATCCGTGTTATAAAAATTCTAAGTCATTAACAAAAATATCCTCCAACTTTCATTGCATATTTGAACATTATTTCATGAATGAAAAAAACAAATTAATTTTTTTTCTGCAAAACGAACCAGAATTAAGCAGTTTGTGTATTTTACGAAATTCGAGTGTATAAAACATCATTTGAATTGCAAATTTGAGCTAATTAACACATTTTAAATTTAAACGACTAAATTTTTCGATTTAAAGTGATCAAATTAGTGTTCTATTATCATTTTAATTAGCTGTACAATGCTCAGCAAAATATTCACAAATCCTTTCTCCTATGTAAACGACATTAAGAATTAAATAATTTGAAGAAAAAGATGAATATCCGCCATTTTGAATCGCCATTTTGACTTTTAACGTACAGCTGCACTATCATTCAATTATGCAGTGTATGGATATTTGCAAATGTAAAATCCTTAACAAAGAAGAATATAGAATGAATAGACAAAAAAAAAAAAAAAAATCAGAGAAAATTCGAGTTAAGCGTAGAAACGACTAAATTTTCTAAGTTTAACTAATAATGTTAGCATCCTGTTATAATTTTTACAGTTTTATTACACTCAATTAGATATTCACTCATTACTTCTCCATTTCGAACGACATAAAGAGAAAATCAGAAAAATTGGATGTCCGCCATTTTGAATCGCGATTTTGACCCCTTTAACGCCATTTTCAAGAAGGCCAGCATATTTTTTCGGATTCAGCATACTCGACATAGGTTAAAAAACTGTGCTGGACCAAATAATAATTATTTGCCGTTGTAACGTTGAATTTTGACCCGGGTTGAAAATTGACCCGGGGGTCATTTTTCAACGTTGAATACTGAGACGTAAGATGTTGAATTTAGACCCTAGTCCGTTGAAAACTGAGCCGGGTCGTGGAATTTTGATCATGAAACCGGCTCTAAATTCAGCAGCATAAAAACACATATTTATAAATGACTTGGTTTTCACAACTGTGATTTAATCCATGGGCGTCGGCATCGACAGGGGGGGGGGGGTAGGGATGCTTAGCCCCCCCCCCCCATTTTTTTGCAAAGACAGACATAATTAATATAGACTTTGAACAAAGTGAAATTGGTTTAGCCCTTCCCCCTTTCAACAGGCACGTTACAGTGTAGTCAAAGAAAGAAGAGTTAGTGGTAGTTCTTGATAAAAAAAAAAATCGGATTCCCCCTTCCCGAAATAGGAGTTCGGGTTTGGACTACTAGTTTTGTCAATGGACAAATTTTCTTTTTTTTTTTTTTTGTCAATTATTCTTAAAATTTGATTTTTTAAAATTCTTTTTCAATTATCCCCCCGCACTTTCAATTTGCTCCCGACACCAATGTAATCAATAAACAAAAAAAAAAAAAAAAATCATTAGTATATGTAAATCATTAGAATATGTAAATCCTATTAGTATACATAGTTACACAATATACAATTTAGTTCAGAAATTTGTTTATCTATATTTACTTTTTGCTGACAACTCCTCATTTATTTCAATCTTAAAATTCGTAGTATTAGTATTTGGGAAATGGTGAGAGTTTAACGCATGATGCACATACGTTTTAATGCTTACATGTATTTAGTTATGCACAACATTAATATCTTATAATGTCCAACTTGAAAAACGGATTTTTTTTTTTCCAAAATAAAAGGTTTGGTGATCTTTTTGGCATAGTTAATCACACAGTTCAAGAACAAACCCACAATACATATTTATTTTGTTAAGTAGAGGATGGAAAGAGGGGTGATCTCCCCTCTTTGGGATGTTTCAATTTGCTAATAAAATCTTGTTTGGCAGATTTAGAGATGATGGTTTCATCATTTTCAATGGCTCTGAGACTGAGATTCTCGATTTCTTTGAACTTGGCAATCAGTGTCATCCGTACTTCACCTCTGAAATCTCTGTTGATTCAGTAAACTTTTTAGATACAAAAGTTTTTAAAGGAAGAAAATTTCAAGAATCAAACAAACTTGATATCAAATCTTAATATCTACACAGAGAAAGTTCTTACAACCCAGCGGTATTCAAAGGTTTCGTTCAAGGTCGCAAAAGACATTTGCGAAATACCAATGGTACTGCTCACAGTATATTACTAGTATTCTACAAGACTTTAAGAAACACTTGTTAAAGAGAAGCTTCTCTGATAAAGAAATAGATCCTATTATCACAAGAATAATTGGAACAGACAGAAATGATATCCTAAATAAAAGTAACGGCCAACTGAGACCCGACAATAAATTAATTATGGTTACAAAATATAATCCGAGAGTCAGCGGACTAAAAAACGCATCTTAAAATACTGGAACAGATAACTCAGTTACATACCAAACAACCCCAAAAGATTGATACATGCTCCTTTCTGAAAAATATTTCAATAAAGCATGTATCAATCTTTTGGTGTTGTTTTCTATGTAACTGAGTTATCTGGGCCAGGAATTGATTAAAGAATTTCCTGCAAGTTTCACAGTTTTCAAGATCCCTCAGGTATTTTCCATTTGCCCGGGGCATTTTTTCCCAAACTTTTTGACTGCAAGAAAAACATGAAAAATGAGGGTATGCATACAATAAAAATTATTCGAAATTAAATAACCAGGAAAAACAAATACAAGAGATCGCAAAATAATGTAATATATAATATGTATACATCAACTACGAAACAGGAAATCACTTTCCGCATGAACGCACACAATACACAGGTAATCCACAGAGAGATCAGGTAGTCCGTGCATCTAGTGAAGTGGACATATTGTCATGTAACCAACAACCAAAACTGCTTAGTTACGATGCTTATCAGTATTATTCTTGCAGTATTATTCTTTAATTTCTTTTGCTCTTGAACAAATTAATGATAAATGAATGTTTTTTTAGCTATGTGAATAAACTGATAAACTATCATTATTTTAACCGTTTCAAAAACTAAATACATTTTTTTTCAAAACCCTTCTTCTTGTAGAGGATACAAATTTGTATTATAAATTATCAGTAATAAAATTTATAAGCACATGTCTATATCCAGTAGAGGTCCCATCACGCGATCACGGCATCTCCGGTCTCTCTCTCTTGACGGTACATTTGGTAAAAACAAAAATGTTTGGGATGTAAAATTATTGCAGCAATTTTGCTGCTATATTGCGGCAACATTGCAGCAACACATTTTTGTCACCAGAAACAAGCTTTTTGGGTTAGTGAAATATCACCGCTAGCGGCAACAACTTCTGGTGACATTCTGGCAATACTGCCAGAAAAAAAACTTTCTGGCAGTATTGCCAGAATGTCGCCAGAAGATCTAGGGTTACCTATTAGGCATTTGTGAGCATGCTCAGTCATTTACTTCCTCTTTTTAAATAAAATGGAGGGAATTGAAAGGCAAGCATGTTTTGCTTCATTATTGAATGGTATCAAATTAATTGGAGTTGTTACTTGTGTACAATATGATTAGACATGATGACTAGTAAGACTGAATAATGTGGAATAGCCAGAAAAAAAAAGAATTTCAGCAGTTTCCATGGCATGGCCTTTTGAAAGAATTATAGGAATGTCTAATCTGTTTTCATGGTATATATATTAGACTTGGTAAGTCAAAACCATATTCTTTTTCAGATGAATGATTTTATGGAGTTAAAATAGGAAAAATTATATGCATTTCAACTAGTGCTTGTGATGCATGTATACTATATACTTGTATGTCTATATATATCATACCATTGTTGCAGGAGAAGATGAATGCATGTTATCAATTAAATGCATGCATATATATGATTAATTTATTGCATAAATTTGAATACCTGCAAGAAAATAATAATTCTATATATATGTTGGAAATTACAAACAAGCCATGTATTATACATTATACTGATTGGCATTAGGGAATATGTGATGGGCAGCTAATTATAAGGTTAATTGAAAATTAATGCAGAGTTGCTGGACATTTTTACAGTGGCATATTAATATTTTATTATACACACATTTTGTATGTGCCTGGATTGATAGATTAGGGCGCATATTGTTTTTGTCCAATCTGTTTGTAAAATTTAACCTTTGCCATATGCGATAACTTTTGAACCAATGAGATATAGAGACTTCATATTTGGTATGCATACTCCACTTATTAAGTCCTTTCAAATTACACCAAGGTCAATGACCTGGTGACCTTAACTGTGACCTATATGCTAAAAATAGTTTTTATTGAATATTTGCCATAAATTAAGAACCAGGAGAAATAGATTGATTGATTGATTTATATTGTTTAACGCCGAGGCGGCAATATTTCAGCCATATTTCGGCGGCCAGGAGAAATAGAGACAATATACTTAGTATATGCATACTCAACTAATTTGGGTCTTTAAAATGACACCAAGGTCTTTGACCTTGTAACCTTTGCTGTGAGCCATATGCTTAAAATAGATTTTTTGAACCTTCAATATAACTTTTGAACCATGAAAGATGGCAGCCTCATATTTAGTATCCATTCTCCACTATTTATGCTCTTTCAAATGACACCAAGGTCAATGACCTTGTGACCTTTTTTGTGATCTATATGCTAAAAATAGCCTTTATAAAACCCCACCATAAATTTTGAACCATAAGAAAAAGAGACTTCATATTTAGTATGCATATTCCACTAATTAAGTTCTTTCATATGACACCAAGATCAATGACCTTGTGACTTTGACTGTGACCTATATGCTAAAAATGGTTTTTCAAACTTTGTTGCCATTGGGGGCATAAAGTGTTTCAAAACACATCTTTTTTCAACAAAATTTTTCTATCTTATCAAAGAATAGCATAAGCTTAAGTAGCTATTTCTTACTGACTCTGTAGCTTATTATGCTCTTGATTCTTATGTTCCTCAGCACAGTTTGTTAATTGTTAGATTGATAGATCATTATTTCTATTAAATACCAATTTATATCTAATTTACATACGAAAAACGATATTGCCGCAATATTGCGGCAATAATGCCGGAAGATGTTGCCAGAAGATCAATATTTTGGTCATGATTTGCAGCAATATTGCCGCAACCCCTTTCTGGCAATATTGCCGCAAAACTAATTTACATACGAAAAACGATATAGCCGCAATATTGCGGCAATAATGCCGGAATATGTTGCCAGAAGATCAATATTTTGGTCATGATTTGCAGCAATATTGCCGCAACCCCTTTCTGGCAATATTGCCGCAAAACTAATTTACATACGAAAAACGATATAGCCGCAATATTGCGGCAATGTATTGCCAGAATGTTGCTGCAATATTGCGGCAATAAAGCCAGAAGATGTTGCCAGAAGGTCAATAATTTGGTAAGGGATAGCAATGACATTGGGGATGAATTTCATTACTTATTTAAATGCACTGATGTGTCTATAAAGAATTCAAGAGTCATGTATTTGTCAAAATATTTTTATTTGGATTCAAATATTTTGAAATTTGAAATGCTTTTTAATGTAACCAATACTAATCAACTCTTCAAGATTTGTAAATTGTTAGATATTATAATTGAGAGAGTTAGCTCTCTCGGTTAATTGATATTACTCTGTTATCCCTTCTTCATGCATGTAATATTTCCTGTTTATAATACTGTATATATCTTCTCTTCACTGTTTTGTCAGTAATGAGAATAAAGTTCAAGTTCAAGGAAGAGCTATAATTACCTTCAAATATTCTTAATTATAAGATGTGTAAAACACTATATAATAAAAATCTATTCAGCGCTTTTCTTTCTTTAAAAAAACAAGAGGCCCATGGACTACATCACTCACCTGAGCACTGTGGCTGGGAAAAAGTAGAAATTGGTTTATTATTGAATAGTTTATATCCATTGGTCCCATGACCAATCATTGCTTTGCTATTCTTCATAATAAAGATGATTTTTAAAGAATTTTCCTCTATATATGTAAAACTTTGATTGGTCATTGTGGCACCGCTCTACCTCCGGGGGTCATGATTTGAACAAACTTGAATCTACACTACCTGAGGATGCTTCCATATAAATATGATCAATTATGGCTTTGTTACTCTTGAGAAGAAGATTTTTAAGGAAATTTCCTATATATATCAATGTAAAACTTTGGTCGGCCATTGTGGCTCAGCCTTATCCCCGGGGGTCAATCATGATTTGAACAAACTTGAATCTACACTACCTGAGGATGCTTCCATACAAATATGATCAATTATGGCTTTGTTATTCTTGAGAAGAAGATTTTTAAAGAATTTTCCTATCTAATTCTATGTAAATCTTTGGTTGGCCACTTTGGCCCCGCCCTACCCCTAGGGGTCATGATTTGAACAAACTTGAAACTACACTACCTGAGGATGCTTCCATATAGAATATGATCAATTATGGCTTTGTCATTCTTGAGAAGATGATTTTTAAAGAATTTTCCTATCTATTTCTATGTAAAACTTTAAAATGTTAGTCTGTGCTCACGAAAACGTGAGAAACTTAAGAATCTGTTACACTGGTTCCCTCTCGTGCATCAGCAACTTCCTGCTTTTCCCTGAAAAAAAATTATAAAATGTATTAGTAAGTAAACCAATTTCATGTGGTAAATGATGATGACATACAGGAATCACATTTATTTCACAGGTCAAACTCAAACAATTTTCCCTGAAAATTATTGACAAGCTCTAAACTGAACAAGAGACCTATGGGACACATCGCTCAGCTGAGCACATTGGCTCGGCAAAAGCACAAATCAATATTCAGTATTGAAAAGATTACAAGGGGGGGGGGGTTGAAGTTTAAACTTCCTGATGATGCTTCCTTGTCAATATAATAAATGGCATTATTGTACTTGAGAAATAAGAGGCCCACTGGCCTTGAATTGCTCTTCTAATAAATTGTACAATCTGTCACTTCTACTTGAAGCCTCTAACTCTAAGTATCCTAAGACCCAAGTTGCATCAACTGACAAAGTTTGATGATTCTTAGCCAGTTAGGACTGAAGATATTTCAATAAAGCTATAAAATACCATAAGTAGGTCACAGTGACCTACGTTAAGATTGAAGTTTTCCGAGGACTCAAGATGCATTAAGGTTAAGGTAGTCCGATCCTCAGGTTCATAAAATTAGCAGTTAAGTAATCGAAAATACATGTGTACTCACAAAAATATCTGAATCCACAAAGTAATGTAAATTTACCCACAGTATTTCTTTAAAGAATTAAGTATGTTACCTATTATATGGAGGCCCGGTATTTTCCATAATTTAATATACAATTTTGCCAAAATATAAAAACTTTGTGCATGTACTAGAAGATTGGTAGTTTTAAAATATGCGATGCAAAATTTCCACACTCCGTTACTTAGACGTATACACCACGTTTAAAGATCCGTTTTTTTGCGGAAATTGCTAGATTTTCCATTATTTTCAACAGATATTTCTAAAATTGAAGTAGTGAACATCCCTCGAGCAAAATAAAACATGTATATTTCAAAACATTTTGATGAAAGACGGATGAAAACAGGTATAAGATTTTGCTCAAGGAATGTGCAGTATGTTTATTTTGACTTTACATTACTATTTCCGGTGGCGGATTGAAAGTTCATTGAGAGGTGTAATTTTATTTATGTGAAATTATGTCACCATAGTTCATAAAAATATAAATAAATAAATTCTCCATGCATCGGCAATGTATTTATTTTTCATGCAAGTCTATTTTTAAGAAAAATAGCATACAAACTGGAAAATACGAAAGGATTATAAGGCAGATGACGATGAGCCCTGCGATGTGTAGGCCTAACCTGCATCTGACAAATATTTCCAATAAGGATAAAGAACCAATGAAAACGCTAAATTAAAAAAAAAGTTCAATTGATTAACCGTATTAGCACAGAAGAAGAAAACGAGTTTGTATTTTATCACATACTTTCACCTTTATCCCGTTGATATAGCTCATGTGATATCGTTTTCGTATCAACACTATGTATTCCTACGCCACGTGATGTAATGTATATAAACAAATACATGTGCATGATGGAGAGAATGACTTAATTTGTCAAATTTCACTTTATTTGATATATTCTAACAAATTTTTATTCATGAATTAAAAAAAAAAAATGCTAAAATACTTTCTTTCTTTTATTTTTGTACGAACTATTTCATAAAGCCTAATATTATTTATTACGTTATTTGGTCCGAGGTAACTGTAAGGGAACTTTGAATTAGAAATAAAGACAAAAAATACACATTTATAGTGAACAAAAATATAAGATAACTAGAGCAAAGCTCGTTGCAAAGCAACGAGAAGGTCTTCCGTCCTGTTTGACCAGAAGTAGCTTTGATTTAAAAAAAAAAAAAAAAAAAAGAGAAATAATGCTCAAAAATGCTTTGAATCCTCTAAAGCTATGTTAATTATTGCAAAATTAAGATGGGTCGTATTATGTTATAGACTTCATGTATGTTTGTCTGTCTGTCTGTCCGTCGGTCTGTTAGCTATTCTCGTGTCCGGTCATAACTTTAATACTAATAGGCCTAATGTTATCAAACTTTGTCAGCTGATACATCTTGAGTAGAAGGTGTGTCACGCACAAAAAGTAGGTCGCTCTGACCTATAACTAAGAAGTAGCCAAATATGGACAAATCCTTTCTGGTCCATCACTAGAAAACTGTTAGACTTGAATCATCAAACTTGGCCAGTGTATGCATCTTAGGTAGAAGGTGTGTCGCGACCTATTTCAAGGTCACTGTGACCTTTAATTTAAGTGAATTTTTTTTTAATAGTCTCTTTACTATTCATTTACACATGCAAAAAATGTAAGAGTATTGTACTATCCTTAATTAGCCTACAAATATTGCAAGGGATTGGGAATTCCTGATACCAATAGGCAACTCATTCCAGATAATAACCCCTGAATATTGTAAAGAATTTTAAAATAAATTTGTTTTATTCTACATGTATCGATTATGAATAGATCGCTTGAGAAATCAGACAAGGATAATTTTCCAATGCAGATGTTAAAGAAGTTAATTCTGCGTTGTCACCATAATCAGAACTAGTCTATGTCTGAACTCTCACTTTATTTACAATGTTTTTTTTTTATAATAATATAATTTGATAGATAACAGCAAAATATAGACATACTAAAATTAAAAGTGCTTAATGGTGATGTTTTTAATATCAATAAAAAACCACAGGACTATCTGGGTTACTAAATGGCATGATGTTATACAAGAGGCCCATGGGCCACATCCCTCACCTGAGAAGCTTTGACCATTCTGTTCTTTACCAGATCTTCCCCTTGTAATACATATTGCGACCCCACCCTACCCCACTGATCATAATTTAGACAATTTGAAATCTACAGTACCCAGGATGCTTCCAAGAGCAAAACGATTACATGTGTAAACTGCGACGTTTCGATTAAATGGTCTAAACGTTTACAAATTTAGTAAACCTTTACACCAAGGTTAATATCAATGTCTATCGGAAAAAAACCTTTTATCCAAACAAGTTGTTTTATTTCATATTTACTGATACAAACATTTTTTTCTGTTATAATACTGGAAATGTAATATTAAACTAAACTATCTAGAAACCAATATGGTATAACATATCTAATTCCGATTTCCGAGGAGTGAAAACTAGCGATGTATTACAGTGGACCCTCATTTATCCGGACGCTTTGGTTCCCAGTCAATTTGTCCGGATATGTGAAGCATCCGGATATCTGAATCACAAGTTAAACAAGACAAAATAACATTTAAAAATTTTGTTCCGTTGAAAAATCGTCCGGATACTGAAGCATCCGGATATCTGGCGTCCGGATATCTGAAGGTCCACTGTATTTTATTTTTCCAAGTATATGTTCTAAATTAAATAACCTTTGTTGTTGCTTTTTATTGATAAGAAAGTAAAAAAGTATCACGCTTATAACGGTATAATGTTGAATATAGAGCTTTGAAAAATTGAACGTAAACCAAAACCCTCAATGTTATCGTATTATATTTTTATATTACTATCTTGTTTCAGTTTTTGACACTTCCTACTCTTTCGTCATAAAAACCAACAAATAAACAGTAATGACAACTCATACTTACATTATATAGTGAAAGAATGGTTTATTAAAGTAGTGTTTCATGAGTAAGTAGCCAAGAAATTCATCACATAAAAATCTCCCGTTTAAATGGTACCGTTTCGTTTATTGCTGCTCGTTTAAAAATTTACAAAATTCAGTAAACGTTTCACCATTAGATGCTAGCTTGCTTCCACATAAGTTTCAGCTTTTCTGGCCCAGTGGTTCTTGAGAAGATTTTTAAAGATTTTTTCTATATATTTCTATGTAAAACTTGGATTCCCCATTGTGGCCCCTCCCAAACCCCGGGGGTCATGATCTGAACAATTTAGAATCTACACTACCCCAGGATGCTTCCACATAAGTTTCAGCTTTTCTGGCCCAGTGGTTCTTGAGAAGAAGATTTTCAAAGATTTTTTCCTATATATTTCTATGTAAAACTTGGATTCCCCATTGTGGCCCCGCCCAACCCCCAGGGGTCATGATTTGAACAATTTAGAATCTACACTACCCCAGGATGCTTCCACATAAGTTTCAGCTTTGCTGGCACAGTGGTTCTTGAGAAGAAGATTTTTAAAGATTTTTCCTTTATATTTCTATGTAAATCTTTGATTCCCCATTGTGGCCCCGCCCAACCCCCGGGGGTCATGATTTGAACAATTTAGAATCTACACTACCCCAGGATGCTTTCACATAAGTTTCAGCTTTTCTGGCCCAGTGATTCTTGAGAAGAAGATTTTTTAATGACCCCACCCTATTTTTGTCATTTCTTGATTATCTCCCCTTGTGAGGGGACTTGGCCCTTCATTTTTACAATTTAAATTCCCCTTTACTTATAGATACTTTGTACCAAGTTTGGTCAAAATTGGCTTAGTGGTTCTTGAGAAGAAGTCGAAAATGTGAAAAGTTTACAGACGGACGGACGACGGACAAAATGTGATCAGAAAAGCTCACTTGAGCCTTCGGCTCAGGTGAGCTAAAAAACAGTAAGCAACACTTTACGAATTGCAATGTCAATCTGGAGAGCTTTAATTACATCCAAATATTCTTAATTACAAGATGTGTAAAAACACTACATAAAAATCTATGCAGCACTTTCATTTCATAAAAAAAAACCCAAAGGGATTTTAAGGAAACTGCACTCAAATTTACAAATATTTTATTTTTCCAACAAATTCAGATTTTCTAACCAATTAGCATCAATCTGACCGATTAATCGATTAACCAGTTACAAATTGCCATCCCTATTAAAAACACATATTCTTATATCCGTAAAGGATACACTTTAAAACATTGGGGCTTTTTTTCTTTTTAAAGTAATTACATTTTGCCTCAACAATTCTTTAATCTCTGATAAATTTTTTTTTACAGACTTGTAGATTTGTACAGCATTTTTAAAACTTACAAAGGCACTTGATCAAGCTGAGTCCTTAGAGATTTGATGAAGATTTCCTTGTGGGTAGTTTGCATGTGTCTAATCAGTGTAGATTCCTTAACAAATTGTTTGTTACAGTGACCACATTTCTGAAGTGGAACCAACAAGTGGACTTTCCTCACATGACGATTAAGGTCACCTGTAAAAGAATGCAACAAACCTGCATATTTCTTAGAGTAGTGTACAAATAATTTTCATTTAGATATAAGAGGATTTTAAAGTTATAATGAATTTAATTAATATATAACTGAGATTTGTAATGCATCTTAACTGTTTCACTCTAAGTAAAACAAGAGGCCCACGGGCCTTATAGGTCACCTGAGCATTATGCAACAATTTTCCAGTTATTGAATTTGATTCATGTTTTAAGCCAGATGCTATATGACATTCACAATTTTGAAAGAGGCACCATTGATCATCATAACAATACACTTAGCAGTTGCTTAGCTTGGTTACTGAATACCCATATGCAGGGTAGGGGAACAAAAATGCATTCCAACTAACCAGTAGTGCCCCTAACCCTGTGACATAAACCCCTGACCCTAGGTCCACACATTACACAAATTTCAAAAAGGCACCCTTAATATCAAAAAATAAATAAATGTTTTATAATACAAAAGAGCAGATTTCAAACAATAAATTCATTATCAGTATATAAGTAGAGCCCCCATTCCTGACCCTGGGGCTATGAAATTCACAATTCTGCAAGATTAGGGCCCTTGCTCATCATAACTATAAAGGTAGTTCATCTGCTTTATACCCAGAGACAAAGAAAAAAAATTTCAAAGATTTAATGTATTTTCATTATATAATCAATTGAGCCCCGCCCCCCTAACACCAGAACCCCTGACCCTGGGGCCATAAAATTCATAATTTTAAAAGAGGCATTCTTGCTCATCATAACTATGTACTTAGTTTATTTAATTCCTAGGAGCAGAGAAGAAGATTTTCAAAGAATTCATGTATTTTCAATATATAATCAATAGAGCCCTGCCCTAACACCAGAAACCCTGACCCTGGGACCATAAAATTCACAATTTTGGTAAAAGCACTCTTGCTCATCATAACTATGCACTTAGTTTTTTTAATACCCAGGAGCAGAGAAAATGATTTTCAAAGAATTCATGTATTTTTACTAATATATAATCTATAGAGCTCCGTCCTAACACCAGAACCCTTGACCCTGGGGCCATAAAATTCACAATTTTGGTAGAGGCACTCATGCTCATCATAACTATGCACTTAGTTGGTTTATTTAATACCTAGGAGCAGAGTAGAAGATTTTCAAAGAATTCATGTATTTTCAATATATAATCAATAGAGCCCCCCCCCCCCCCCCCAACACCAGAACCCTTGACCCTGGGGCCATAAAATTCACAATTTTGGTAGAGGCACTCATGCTCATCATAACTATGCACTTAGTTAGTATATTTAATACCCAGGGGCAGAGAAGAAGATTTTCAAAGAAATCATGTATTTTCACTATATATAATCAATAGAGCCCCGCCCTAACACCAGAACCCCTGACCCTGGGGCCATAAAATTCACAATTTTGGTAGAGGCACTCATCTTCATCATAACTATGCACTTAGTTAGTATATTTAATACCCAGGGGCAGAGAAGAAGATTTTCAAAGAATACATGTATTTTCACTATATATAATCAATAGAGCCCCGCCCTAACACCAGAACCCCTGACCCTGGGGCCATAAAATTCACAATTTTGGTAGAGGCACTCATCCCCATCATAACTATGCACTTAGTTAGTATATTTAATACCAAGGGGCAGAGAAGAAGATTTTCAAAGAAATCATGTATTTTCACTATATATAATCAATAGAGCCCCGCCCTAACACCAGAACCCCTGACCCTGGGGCCATAAAATTCACAATTTTGGTAGAGGCACTCTTGCTCATCATAACTATGTACTTAGTTGGTTTATTCAATACCCAGGAGTAGAGAAGAAGATTTCCAAAGAAATAATGCATTTTCACTATATACTTATTTAGCCCCGCCCTAGCACTAGAACCCCTGACCCCAGGGCCATGAATTTCACAATTTTGGTAAAGGACTCAATGCTGATTACAATCATGCAAACAGTTTGACTGCTTAATGTCCAGGAGTAAAGAAGAAGATTTTTAAAGATTTCATTAATTTTAGTGGTTTTGGCCCCACCCCTCAGGCCCCAGGGGGGCAGGGATCATGAAATTCACAATTTTTGTTCCCCTTCACCCATAGATGCTTTGTGCCAAATTTGGTGGAAATTGGTTCAGTGGTTGCAGAGAAGAAGCTGAAAATGTTCAAATGTTAACACACGACGGACGACAAACGACGGACGACGACGGACGAAAACAGATAGCAATAGGTCACCTGAGTTTACTCAGGTGACCTAATAATGCAAATCAAATTCCTGTAAATTACATTCACATGACAGTTTAAAATAAACATATAATTTTAATGATTAATTTGATTAATTTTAATGCTTCTGGATTAAATTCTGTTAAATTCCAAAATAGTCGTTTCTGTAGATATTGCTGTATATAGCTCATTTATAAGTTTATTGCCCAGTTATGGATTTTATCTAATTCTGCAAGTTTATGGAAAACACAGGAACAGTTATAGCTATATAGACAATATTCAGCTAAACAAACTGCTTGTAAGGATATGATTGTTTCCAAGACATTGTTATATAAATATTGCATGTAGTTGAGTGTAACATTGAAAATGTTCACCCCAAGAAAACCATTGTCAACCGAGGCGCAGCAGAGGTTGACAATCATGGTTTTCTGGGTTGAAAATTTTCAATGTTACACTCAACTACATGCAATATTTATTACATTATACTGAATGTTTCATACAAATACATATAACAATGAACCGTGCATGCATAAATTCTGCGCAGTCGCTATTTTTTGGAATATCACCCGTCGTTAAGCAATGTTGACTGTTGCTATGCTGGAGGGAGTGGCTTCATTATTCAGCAGGTAATACCGTATTTGGGGGAATATAATACGCACTTTTTTCCTAAATAAATTTCTGTGAGAAAGGGATGCGTATTGTACATCACAATGGGATTTTGATAAGTTTTTCTTTCAGGTGAAACACAGCTATCATACGTACATACCATAGTATTACCTAGAGACATATGCAATTTCTTTTATCGCCATATTTTAAACTTCGGAAAGTTATTGTTGGAAGGTATGCTTGTTAAAAATGTCACTTTCATAATCTTTTGATACTAAAATAACATGAAAAAGCAAGTTAAAAGTAATTTGAGCTGCATGTTCATCGTCTCCGAGTAGGCCGCCATTACCGATGTTATTTTTAGACGTTCACTCATGCCTATGTCACGTGCTTCCGTAATGATAGTGCACATGCACCTTATCTGCCAAACAATTAGTAATAAGTCTTTTTTTAATGAAATACAATAAAATAAAAATTTATTTTAGGTTTTAAATAACTCAATGAAAATCTGCTGCAACATAAACACCCCTCCATACGTCCCAATGAAAGGAAGCCAATGTTGTGACACACGTGCGCTGTTCAAATGATAATGACCTATCAACACCCCTTCGGGCAATTAATTGTCTACCAACTCCAAAGCAATGTTTTTACAGTTAGAGCAATGATTATTTACTGTTCTGTTAATTGCTTTGATTCTTTTCTTTGTTAAAATTGGGGGTCAGTTTATGACCTTTAATATGTGTGAGCATGTGTTGATTACGACACATTAAACAATTAAACACTTTTTAAATGTAATTTTACCTAATCTTATACTTATCGGCCTCTTTTTTAAATGATTGAGAGTTGACAAATGAAATATGAATTATGCTAAAACTTAAGTGTTATCATTTATTGGTGCTCTTTAGAAAATAAGATATCCGCGAAAATTCAGAAGAGAAAAATCGAAGTCTTCTTAAATAAATACTTTGATGATTCAATTTCGTGTACTTTTAAAAAAAATTGTAACATAATTTTCAGCATGATTACCTAGAACCAAAATTAACAAGAGGCCCATGGGCCACATCGCTCACCTGAGAAGCTTTGACCATTCTGTTCTTTACCAGATTTCACCCTTGTTATACATAATGCATCCCCACCCTACCCCACTGATCATAATTTAGACATTTTGAAATCTACACTACCCCATGATCCTTCCATGGGCACATATGTTTCAGCTTTTTTGGCCCAGTGGTTCTTGAGAAGAAGATTTTCAAAGATTTTTCCTATATATTTCTATGTAAAACTTTGATTCCCTATAATGGCCCCGCCCTTCCCCCGGGGGTCATGATTCCTACAATTTAGAATTTACACTACCCCAGAATGCTTCCACATAAGCTTCACTTTTTCTGGCCCAGTGGTTCTTGAGAAGAAAATTTTCAAAGATTTTTCCTATATATTTCTAAATAAAACTTTGATTCCCCATTGTGGCCCCACCCATCCCCCGGGGGTCATGATCTGAACAATTTAGAATCTACACTATACCAGGATGCTTCCATATCAGTTTCAGCTTTTCTGGCCCAGTGGTTCTTGAGAAGAAGATTTTCAAAGATTTTTCCTATATATTTCTATATAAAACTTTGATTCCCCATTGTGGCCCCGCCCTTCCCCTGGGGGTCATGATTTGAACAATTTAGAATCTACACTACCCCAGGATTGCTTCCACATAAGTTTCAGCTTTACTGGCCCAGTGGTTCTTGAGAAGAAGATTTTTTTGTCTTTTCTTGATTATCTCCCCTTGCGAGGGGATATGTCCCTTCATTTTAACAATTTAAATTTCCCTTTACCCAAGGATGCTTTGTACCAAGTTTGGTCAAAATTGGCCCAGTGGTTCTTGAGAAGAAGTTGAAAATGTGAAAAGTTTACAGACAGACAGACAGACGGACAGCTAGACAGACGGACGGACGGACAGACAGACAGACGGATGGACGACGGACAAAATATGATCAGAAAAGCTCACTTGAGCCTTCTGCTCAGGTGAGCTAAAAATGATTACTGTTAAAACTTTCAACAATATCTCATGCTTTTTTGAAAAATTCTGTTAATACTTTTACGCAACATTATCTTGTGCTTTGTGGAAATGAATGAATAAATAATTTTCTCAAGATTGCCGCGATATGGAATGTCAGGATCAAGAGAAAGTTATAAAGTGTTTAATTTAAAAAAGATGTGTTCAGCGAATTTTTGACACTTTATCCTCGCGCCGTTTTTTGTAACAAATTACCACGATTTTCAAAGTTCAGAACATCACTTGGTAAATTTTTCGATTGCGTATAATACATCCGAACTGCGTTTTTTTCTCAGTTTCAGACTCAAAAAGGGGGGTGCATATTTTACATCAATGCGTATTATACTTGGCCAAATACGGTAGTGTTTTTTAACAAATGTTTCTCGACAAATCAGATTCAACTAATTTACATGGGAGTATAATATACACTTATCCACTGGGTGTGAGTGGGATAGTTCTTTTATCAAACCCGCGACAGAGAACTATTCACCGAGGGCTTGCCCGAGGGGAATAGTTCCTGTCAAGGGTTTGATAAAAGAGCTATCCCACTCGCAACCAGTGGATAAGCGTTTTATTATACTGATGTATAATTTTATTTCTGAGGTTTGAATTTCTTTGGAGTAAGATGATTCTGCAAGAATAATCTGAAATCCTGATGACGTCACAATGCTACTGAATTCATTATGACATCATCAATTTAAAGATTTATCGCTGGAAATCAAAATTGGCGGCAAAAATTGCATGAAAATTTTCCAAGGGTGGATAGCAAAAACTATACCCCCGGGTATAGTTTTGCTATGCGTAGACTATAAAGGATAGTTATTTTACCCTCTGAACTTTATATAGGAAACATTTTAACAGAAGTATAATAATAATTACTATTATTACCTAATCAAGTGAATTTTGTTGTTTTATTAGAGATTTAATATTTTCATCTATTCTGTATGTGTTTTCAGTTTTTCTTATATTTTCAAACCGATCTATTGACCGGTCAATAGACTGCGCGTTCTATTGACCGGTCAATAGACTGCACGTTCTATTGACCGGCAACGTATTTCGGAAAAAAAACGACCTGGGTTTCGAATTTAGTTGCTTGTAACATTGCACAGACATGATCATGATGATGGTAAACAATCATCTTATTTGATCTTTCGACATTGGTTTTAAAAATTGTACGATTTCAATGGTCGGATATTTTATTTAATGAGAGTTACTTTAACTAATACACTGTGGGACGTGGAGACCGGTCCATCGGGTGAGACCTAGAAATCGAGGTCCCTTGTCGCAGTTGGTGCAACTGCTGGCACGAAAAAGGTCCCTCTCCACCGGCAAGTGGTGGCATCTCCATAAAAGTGAAAATTTTTCGAGAGGAATGTAAACAATAGTCTATACAATCAATTTTTAATTAATATTACAGATGCACCATATCTAGGTATAAATTTACAATATGGTACGGGAACCTTCTGTACTGAATATACAATTGTGAACACGTAATTAATACGGAAAATAAAATTAAGTAATAAAACAATTATTTAATGCCTGAGCAGTCAATAGACCAGAAAACTTTTCCCTTGGTGCAGGGAACAGCTCATTGTGTTCTATTGCCCTCGGCCGCTGGCCTCGGGAAATAGAACACACTGAGCTGTTCCCTGCACCTCGGGAAAAATATTCTGGTCTATTGACTGCTCAGGCATTAAATAATTGTATAATATTTCTTCGTGATGTAAGATTACACAATGTGAAGGTATTGCAGGTAACTCATTAAGAATATAGGCCAGTTACACAGACACCCAAAAAGTAAGTTTTAGCGTGTTGCTGATCATTACAAGTTCATTTCTGTGCTGTATGTTCAAATTATTTTAAGGCCCATTTTAAGGTGTATTATCCCTCTGATAAGTGAGATATCTTTCTGAACATATTTTTCCATGAAATTCAATGAATTGTCATGTCAGGTTTTACAGATTTCATTTATAAGGACCATCTTATAGTCAGTCGAATCTGTTTTCTATCGTACAGATGTTAATTTCTAGTTTCTTAATTTTGCTAAATTATTTTCATTAATTATTCATAATACTTAATTACCTAAAACATTTATACTCAGTTCCTTTAAACGGTGTAAATTGAGATATTTCTATCTCTTAAAGTATAAGTCATTTAATTGTTACAGAAATTTCAGGTGCAGATTGTATAACATTTAATTAATATTTTGTTTCACAAAAAAATATTTTCAAGGGCCATAATGGAAAGATAACTCTTGTTGATGGATGCAAATTATGTTACAAGCACAGAAAAAATTTGATATTTTGATTTAATAAGCAATGCTTTAGTATGTTTTCTAATGAGAATTAGATAGGTATGAGAGTAAATATTATTTTCATATAGGTGTATCTCATACAACCTCTAATTTTATTGTGAGATAAAAAAATAATTGATCTTACTATTTTCCATATGAAATTTTCTTCACATCATGATTTGACATATTATTGATTTCAAAAAAGTAAGCAATACTTCATACTTCAAACTATTTTCCATTTGAATTTAATGCTATTTTTGTTGATGAAAATCAATGTTTGGAACTTAGAAAAAATTGGTGAAATTTGGAGCAGAGCTAGGATATTTAACCTTAAACAGTTGATAAAAGAGTCATCCTTTCCGATTGACAATACATGATATTTGTTCACAGGCATGATTATATTAATTTTCAAAAAGAAGTAAATAGAACTATAGGCAAATACTTGCTATGAAATTATTCTGAATACTGAATATAATGACTTGCAATGATTTTATTTACAATATCCCCCCCCCCCCCTAAAAAAAATCATGTAGATATTTTATTTCATACATGTAGTCTTACAGTGTAGTGCATTGAATAATGGTGCATCGTATTCCTAAATGTACACATAGGCATTTTGTTTTTGTTTAATTTTAATTGTTACCATCTCTATCATCTTTTTTCATGCTTACATTTATAACAGACATGTACACAGTATACATGTACAAAGGCATTTTTCTGAATGAAATCAATGACTGTGAGTGAGGATCTCGCAGATAAATAAACACATAGCTACTTGTAACTGCAACTGCACGGGCTAATCACGAACATCAGATTTCAGTGCATATAAAAAGAAAGGATATGGCATTCTTTAAAATGTAAATTTTATGCTAGCAATTTGAAGATCATTTGTGGTGGAATTAGTGATTTTATAAATATTAAAATGTATTGAATAAATTATTTGATCAGATGATATTTCATCCAATATTACTGTTACAGACATATTTGAGAATTAATTAATTTTGAGTGACTAATTGCTATAAAAAAGATAAATTTTATCATACAATTTGATAATACTTAAAAAATGAACAAAAAATTCATTTAATGATTTTCATGATATTAATGTAGTCGTAATCGTTAATGGCTTACCACCACCCCTCTTTCGACACGATTAAAAAATTGACAACACTTTATACAGGTAACAACATCTAAGCTGATGTTGAATATTTTGTAAAAACATATAGAACAAAAGAAGTGTAGAATTACACGATCTTTCAAATGATATTTCGAAAAAAGGGCTGGCCACTAAAATTAGGGATCTAGAGGGGCCAAAAGTTTTTTCCTGATATCTTAAAAAGTATTGAGAATTTGTAATACATTAAAGAAGCAAAGTTGTTCAAAATATCAAGTTTAATCTATTGGGGTCGTCAAAAAATGTCCGGTGACGTCACTTCTGGTCAAACCGAAAGTACTCTGAAATGCGTATTTTTGCAGTTCTTGACACGTTTTTGGGTAACATCTGTCACTGGAAGCATAAAACTTAATTTTCCGTCCGTCGTTGTCACTTCCAGTCAAACCGAAAGTAGCGAAAAAAGGCTTATTTTTTGCATTAATTAACATAGATTTGCAGGATTTAAACCATTTTGGATGTAATTAATCATTTTTTTAAAAATGAAAATTACTTCCGGTCAAACTGGACAGAGGACCTACTCATTGCTTTGCAACAAGCTAATTATGTTGCCCCGAACGAAGTCGGGCGACATATTGTGATTGTACGCATGTTTTTGTTGTCCAGGCGATTTCTCGGAGGTGGCTGGGACAATATTCCTGAAACTTTCCTCAAAGGAGGATGACTGGTTGTAGTTGTGCCATGTGGTCATTCAGTTGCATGTGCGTGAGATCTTGCTATCTATTTTATTAAATGTATTAATACCTGTAGCCACTATGATTATTATATCAAATGGATGGCTCTGCATACATGACATGATTTACAAATGACGTCATAAAAGCCTTACTGAATTGTCTTTTTGAAGAGATAAAATTTTAATTCACATTAGTTTACTTTGCTTTAGCTGTCATGTGAATGCAATTTATGCCCTGTTCACACGACGAGTTTAATTCGCAGTAAATTAATGAGAAGTAAACTAATGCGAATCAAATTAATGCGAATTAAATTGCGTTCACACGACAGCTAATGCGAAGTAAACTAATGCGAATTAAATTTTTCTTCCACAGTCAGGCGTCAGTAAGTCTATTATGACGTCATTTGTAAATCACGTCATGTATGCAGAGCTATCCTTTGATACATCATGTAGTGGCTATAGGTATATTCATTGATTTTAGTGGTTAACATACTTTCCCTTAATTTTTGAACCAAATATAGTACAAATACCTATATCTAACCACCAACACTTGTCCTGTGACTTAATTCTGGCCTTACGCATGCGTCAAAATTTAATTCGAATTAGCTTCGCTTAGCATTCACATGGAGCTAATGCGAAGTAATTTAATGCGCCGTAAATTACTTCAAATTAAACTAATTCGCATTAAATTCTCAGTGTGAACGCTAAGCGAAGCTAATTCGCAGTAACTTTACATTTAATTCGAATTAAATTCTCTGTGTGAACAGGGCATTAATTCGCATTATTTTAATTCACATTTGTTTAATTTACTGCGAATTAAACTCTCCGTGTGAACAGGGCATTAGTAACAGATTTGAGGACTTTACCCATGAAAAATTTAAGAAATAAATCATAAATAAATCATTGAAATCCAATTTCTGAGTTTTGCAAACTTATCCATGAAGCGACTGTGAAAATGGAAAATGCAGGCAATTACCTATATTAAAATTTAAGTGATTGAATTAATGTTTACTATGTGCAGAAAAATATATGCATTATCAACCGGGGTAAAAACACGAATAGATTACATCAAGTGTCTTGGATATAAGTTTGGTGCTGTCACTGACACTTAATTTAATGCACATATTAAATGTGCATGGTGAAAAAGTTGTATCTCACTGAACTCTTTTACCTAGACTAAGTGCTACATGTATGCATACATGTATAATAGATGGATTTTTAAATTTTTGTCCCCCGCTTGAAAAGTGGGGGATATTAATTTGGGTTTGTCCGTCCGTCCGTCTTTCTGTCTGTCTGTAACGCTTTCGTTTCCACACGATATCTCAAGAACCCTTTGAGCTTTTGCAATGAAATTTAGCATAGCAACTCCCTATGGAGTAAAGAAGACCCCTATTGATTTTGAGGTCAAAAGGTCAAAGGTCAAGGTCATAAATAAGCAAATTCTGTCTGTTGTAACACTTTCGTTTCCACACAATATCTCTAGAACCCTTTGAGCTATTGCTATGAAATTTTACAAAACAACTCCTTGTGGCCTAATGAAGACCCCTGTTGATTTTGAGGTCAAAAGGTCAAAGTTCAAGGTTGTAAATTTATACATTCTGTCTGTGTGTAACACTATCATTTCCGGGCGATATTTCAAGAAGATTTTGCAATGTAATTTTATACCAAAACCCCCTAGGACCTCCCTCATCCCTCTCAAAGTGCCCTGCCCCGTTTGTTTTATAAGTATTTATAGTATTACATGTTGCTATTTTTAGCACAGGGGCATGAGGAAAGTTATTGCATATACAGGTTCTCGGTGGACTTTATGTTCTTATTACATCTATTAGAACTGTTTAATAAAGGCTAAATAAATCAAACACCATGGATTGTGTAAAATTTTGAGAATACCGAACATGAATATATACATGTATATGACTTTAGTTCTACATATACTTCACACTATGTAAAGCGATTCCGTGGTCTAGCGGTTATGTCTCTCGATTCACATGTGAGAGGTCCCGGGATCGAATCTCGGTCGATCCTTTTTTTTTTTTTTTTTTTTTAAAAATACTTTTCTTTTTTTTTTTTTTTTTTACTAAATGATAGTATTCAGCATGTGAAATGAAAAAATTATGAGGTTTTAAAATCATCATTACAGTGTGATAAATATTCCATATAAAAAGAATCTTCTATACACATAATAAAGAATAAGCAATCAAATCTTTGGATGCATATTGACATACATGTATTTTATTTGCTTCAGTATACAGTACCGACCAGACCCAACCTGACACCAAAGCAGTCCCAGAAAGCAGTCCCCGGGACTGCTGTGGGACTGCTCTGGGACCGCTGTGGGACTGCTCTGGGACCGCTATGGGACTGCCCTGGGACTGCTCTAAAAAGCAGACCCAGCAGTCCCAGCTGTCCCTGGGACTGCTTTCTGGGACTGCTTTGTTCACTCATGCGTGAAAGAAGTTCTGAGTGACATGATAGCTCCGCCCCCTTGTGTATTCTGAATTTGCAGACTCCCAGTTGTTTTGTTTACTAGCAGCAGAGAGGAGTTTAAACTATTAAAAAAAGCAAGGATTTCTTACAATCTTTTGATAAGAAGAGATTATTATAGTTATTAATTAATATTTTCAGAGACTGTACATTTACACAAATGTACATGTAGTAAGAATATATTTTTAAATAAAGTTATTAAGTACATGTAAGGAAGTCAGAAGTAGATTTTTATCCCTAAAAATAAATTACAGGTTTATGAGAAAAAAATATCTACATGTAGGTCTATTTTATTTTTGTTTTATTGTAAAATTATGCGCACTCAAAATTTGAATTGACACTATTTAAAAATAATTATTATACAGTTAGATATAAGATTTTTAATTGAAAAGCTTCATGTTTTACGAGCACCACTCTAGAAAAGTATCCCATGCAACCCTAAAATAAAGCCTAACAATTTATTAAATGACCATGAAATGAAATTATGCTACCATTCTTTCATAACTCAAACAATTTGAATAATCATCAGGGAATTTATTAATGAATTACCGGTAGTTTTTTTAATTTATAAACAAGTTATCAAAAGAGAACATTAAATTTTATTTTATAAATAAAGAGTTGAAAATACCGGGAATTGCGATTTATTTTTTTTTCTTTTGCTTGTGTTTACATGTACCTGGCCGATTAAAGTTTATTACATGGTATCAACACCCGCGGTTTCAATCGCCTTAGGGCAGAAAATCAGTGCATGCTATTTTGGTATACATGCGTTTCACATCATTGAACATGCTGGTCAACAATGACCCTAATTTCCATCTACCGGTATAATGCAAAAATAAAATTGATTAATAAAATGTGTATGAATAATTAATTTTGAACATAATCTGATGGTTCCATTCTGGTGATTTAGAGATGTACATTCTAATATTTACAAATAAAACACTTAAAACTGAGTATTATAGAGATAGAGAAATTGACAATAAATAAATTGACATGTCAGTAAAAATAATCATGACTGAAAAATAATACTTGGCAAAATTAACAACGAATTTTCTAAAATCCCGATAGTATGGAAAATGGTCATATAACGATGAGATCTATTTAAAGCTAATTCTTACTGGTGGAAAATAATTCACTTTTAGTTTTCTGTATAAAAAACAAATGGGAAACAGTATAAATCACAGAAAGTAAAGAAATTGAATTATTTAATACACCCGATAATTGTGATTAAATGTTCATGTTCAGTTTAATTCATACATGTACGTGTGAAACCCTTCTTCCCTCAATAAATAATCATTCAGTTTGTTTCTATGCGCGTACTGTTCATAAATGACCTTTGCATACATGTAAGGAGTCCCGGCATACTACCCAGAATCAATTTCTACTGCCTTTTATAGTTCCATTGTTTATTGCAAATCTCATTTCTGAGTTAGCTCCGCCCATTAAATTAATAAACCCCACCCACTGGGACTGCTGGGACTGCTTTCTGGGACTGCTGGGACTGATCTCTGGGACCGCTGGGACTGCTGGGACCGCTCTGGGACTGCTGTGGGACTGCTCTGGGACCGCTGTGGGACTGCTCTGGGACTGCTGTGGGACTGCTTTAGCAGTCCCAGCAAGCAGTCCCCGGGACTGCTCTGGGACTGCTTTGTGTCAGGTTGGGTCTGGTCGGTACTGTACATGTAGGGCAAACTGACCACGGTTCGGACAGACAGAAAAATTGACCTAGGTTCGGACAACTTTACCGTTATGTTTTTCGGTTAAATAAATCTGTTTTCAGCACAATACGGAAATATATCAATCTCAGCGATCGGATTTTTCATTTAGTCAAGACCCCGTGTTTATCACGTGACTCGATAGTTGATGGTGGCGCTACCATTTTAGGACATGTGTAGTTTGTTTTACGTCAGTAGTTTAAGGGAAAAGTAAACAAACACTTCCAAGTAAAATCAAATGAATGAGGCTCTACTTCATTAAACCAGTATGAATTATTTCTATTGCATTTCTAAGTGATTAATCCTTCCTATAAGGAAAAAATTGTTTCAGTTATTTTCTATATTTGTTGTGAAATCTTCCTCAAAGTCTGAAAATTAAATGTACCTAGGTTCGTACACCAGATGACCATGATTCGTACATTGCTCAAACCAAAGTTCAAGCTACTTATTATAATCAAATCGCCTTTTAAAAAAACGGAGAGTGAATAAATTACATGATTGATATTCAAAGCATACAGATAATAATATGGTTTTTAAAAAATCATGCTTCATAACTATAAAAAACATGTATATATTTTAAATGTACTACATACATGTACAAGTATTTTCAATCGATCAAAATGAGGATGGGCTCCTCAAACAAATATGATATTATTGCATTTTCAATTTTTTGATATAATAAAATTAATTATTCCAATTGATTGAGTAAATGATGTTTGATGATGTTTGATAAATTGAAAATTAAACCAATTCATTAATCATAAATGCTATATTATTTCTAAATTTCTAGCATTTAAAACAAATCCCATATATAGCACCAAGAATTTTTGATTGGTTTAGAAATGAACAAGTGTCAGTTACATCTTTAATTAATACGTACATAGACTTCTTAATTGTAGATTTCTTTTACAATGAAATAATAATCCCTAGCTTAGAACAAAAATGGAAAAAGTCATAATTAAGGGTGTATATGGTCTCTGTATATATGCACTACATGTATTTGGGTGCCAGATGACCAGTGTATTATTTGTTCAAAACATGAGCGCAGTAATCAGAAAGACATACATTGATGCTATTGCAGTTTATGAAGATCGTGCACTGACATGCAGAGAAAAGATTTTATCTTCGCCGTGCGCATTCTTCATTTCTTTATTTAGAATTAAAATTAACTGAGGGTCAAGCCAACCTGCAAAAGGCGGAAGAAAGTTGAAGAAAACACCCCGAGCAAAAATAAATTGCATTTCAAATCGAACAACTTGTCGACAGCCTAAAGTAATAATTTAAAACTCATTGCTTGTAATTAAAAAAAAAAAAAAACAGAAAAAAAGATATTTTTCATTTCTTTTATTTTGGAAACAAAAAAAAAACAACAAAAAAACAAAAGGGATAAAGGTTATCCTGACAATAATCAGCGGCATATCATTAAACAAAATCTTTGGACCTCAGGTGTATATTCGAGGAGAGGGGGGATAACACTTTGTAACACACGCTACCTTGTTACTGGAAATGGTATAAATCTATACCTATACGAATCCCTCTTAGTACCAATTAGCAAGAGACGATGCCATGCCCAAGCGTTCCCTTGAAGACATAAAAATTAAAGCTAACTGAGTACAGAACACGAACTTGCAAACAATTGTAATTTATTTATTGCTCAGGATAAACATCCTATGGCATATAAAATGTACAATAATATTTATATAGAAAATGGAGAAAAAAAGTCACAATGATACTGTATGACAGGGATCTTATAACTGTCCTTTACAGATTTACAAATGTAATAAATACAATATGCAAGCAAAGGAATCATATCTTCTAAAGCAGAACTATATTTGCTTTGCTGGAATATGCGGTGGTATCTGAAACAAATGATGATTTCGAGTGAAACATGGCCATCCAAATATGCTTTGAGAGAGCAAAAACTAGCGAAGTCAATAAAATTTAAATACAGTTAATTTTTTTTTTTAAATTCCACAATTTCAGTCTCGTTTTTTGGAGGAAAACTTCGACAGATTTGAGGTTACGGTCGAGGAAAATGAGAGGGGTGATCAAGCAATAGAAATGGTTTCTTTATATCATTTTTTTAGTGAGTTTTCTTTGCAAATTACAGACGAACTCAAACGATTGTCAGTTGCTTGAAGCTCTCTCAGGACGTAGTTATCAGATATCAGAGTTGATACCGCTGACTACGGCCATGATTTCTTACTGAAATTGAAACTGCGACATAAGCCCAAATATGACGAAACTTTGGTCAACATACGTCATTTACGACAAACTAAAACACAAAAAAGGAAAGAGAGATAAAGGAAAATAGGGCTAGTTTAAAATAATACTAAAAAAAAAACAACAGATTTTTACTAGGAATGGGACAGATATGATTAAAATCTTATTGGAGGTTTCTTATTATGTCATGCGACTCTTTATGTAGTATTTGAAAGAAATCAGACATGCACGTGCTATCGATTTTGAAGGATTTGGGAGAGAAATCAGGAAAAAATAAACAACTTATCTGATAAAACTTTGACAAGAAAAGAAAATTTAAAAAAATCAAGCAAACGAACGACCCCAAAGAAAATGGTCCAAACTCGAAAGGGGGTCAAACTTTCTTTCACTTTGAAATTTTATTAAACGCCAGAATGTATTACCAAAACACTACAATGTAACAATGCTACAACAAAAGAAGGGGGCAGACTTTCGATGAACATCTATAATGTTAAATTTCAATAGTAAAATGTTATGCTTTAGAGAGGGGGGGGGGCTCTCGCTACTACGAGCCTGTAAATATTGCATATCTGTTATTTAAAAAAAAAAAAACAACATCATTTGTTTACTGTATATTATCATGTCCGAACCTTGGTCAGATACGTTCGAACCATGGTAAAAATCGCTTGATGAATTTAACTTCTAGTTGGAACAGAGGTATTTAGTGTTTTGGTGATATAATTACAATCGATAAAACCCGAAAGGTTCCAAAACACATTCCAGTTGATGGTAAAAGTCTAGACCACTGTCATTCGGAATAACAGCTTATTGCTTGTAAGCAAAACAAGAACCGTCCGAACCATGGTCAGTTTGCCCTATACATTTATTAATTCTACAAATTCAGTCAGGGGGATCCGACTTTTTCCCCAAGCGGGGGACACGAATTCTCTGAATTAGCTTGTTTAATCAATATTTTGCAATAAGTATTTAAAATTCCATTATTTGCCACACAGGTAAATTCCGGAAATGAAGACAAAACTATGCCCGAAATGAAATAAACAAGAGGCCCAAGGGCCACATCGCTCACCTGCACACATCGACTAGGAAAAAGCACAAATCAGATGAAAATTGAAGTTCACTGAGGATGGGTGGGGTGGGGCTTGAATTTTAATACTACTTGACAATGCCTCTATACATGTATCAATACAGCATACAGTAAAACTCGGTTATAATAAAGTCACTGAGACCTTTGAAATTACTTCACCATATCCCTAATTCGTTATATATCTGTATAAGGAATTCATTAAATTTACATAGCTGGGGATTCAAGATTACTTCGCTGTATTCGCAATATCAGTGTTCGTACTAAATGACTTTCACTGTATAACTTTGCTGTTCTTGAGAAAAAGATTTTTAAAGATTTTTTAAAAACATTTTGTTTGTATATATTACTTCATAATAATTTGAATTTGATTCCCCTACCCGAAAGGGTCATGATTTGAACAAATTCAAATCTTCAATACATGAGGATGTTTACATGTCAATATGACTGAACATAGCTTTTCTGTTCTTGGGATTTTCCCCTTTATTTTCATATGTAAAACTTTGATCCACCATTGAGACCACACCCTACCCTTGGGAGTTATGATTTGAACAAATTTACTTCTACACTACCTGAGGATGCTTCCATATAAATATCACTATAATCATAGCTTTGCTATTCTTGAGAGAAAGATTTTTTTTCTTATATTTCAATGTAAAACTTGGATCCCCCATTGTGGCCCCACCTTATCCCTGGGGTTTATGATTTGAACAAACTAGAATCTATACTACTAGTCCAGTCATTATAAATTTGACCTCAAACTAATTGCAACAGAATTTTTCTTATGGTAGTGTTTCTTCCAATAGCATAATGTAACTCCATAAAAAAATCGGAAAAAATCGGACGAGTGGTTTTCATACAAATCGACTTTAAAAATAAGGAAACATGACTTTCATTTTGTATCTGGTATGCCGCGCCATACTACTCGCTGTTGACGTCATTTTCTACTAAAGTACGTCATAGATAAGAATTATTTACCTAAAATTTTGAAAAGTAACTTTTTTTTTATAAGTTTCCTTCATAATATTACCAATAATTGAAAAGGAAAATAAGCCAGAATACAATGTATTATTTTATACGTTTTGACACTTTCAACATGAAGAGGCTATACAGTTTAATAAAACAGGCCTATATTTTATTTTTTTTTAAATTAGACTTCCATAGGAAAAAAGTTTAAAATAGGCCTATGTGCACTAGTTTTAAAAGTTGTTGATTTCATACTTTCCACAAGAGCTAGACCTTTTATTGATTAGTTCATAGCGTAAATTCTGTGTTGCAGTAAAATCTCTATGGAACGCCATCTCAGTCAAAATTTCTTCCCAGTGCATTATATTTTCTATAATACACTGTATCACTGATGTCGCTGTCAGAGGGTAAAGTCCCATTGATTCTCCTATGATTTAGCACAAATAGTCAACCATGGCTTATTTTAAATTTATGAAATGATTAACCAATGTCTCCTTTGTTTGTTTTGAAGATATTATTTATTATTATTAACAATTTATGTCAACGGAATTAATGAATACAAGTTCTAGGTGTTTTTTTATGCTAAAATCAAAGGATATATAATATTGTATACAGGGAAATTTTCGCCACCGTTTTATTTTCGCCCTTTTCGCCCTTCCCTCTTTTGGGCGAATTTAAAACGGGAAAAATTCAAAGATTACAGTATCATTTCTTAAACAAAACTATAAGTGGGCGAATTTAAAACGGGACAAAATTGTTTTCAAGTGTAAAAGGGCGAAAATAACACGGGGCAAAAATAACCCGGTATACAGTATATATTTTTTTTAAAAATAATACATAACTGTTCTTATCTCTGAGATTTAGTTGATTTAATCAAAACAGTTCATAACTTAGATCTATCCAGATTTATCATTAGAAATGAAAGCTGAAGTAGATGTAGTCCCACTTAACGTACCGTTACTGCTGCATTTAAACCTGAATTTTTCTCACACATATTTTCGTTGCATATATTCTAGTGCAATATATTCTTGTCTCGGCATAAAATCACGCAATTAACGTATTTTAAAATATGCCATATTGAAAATTATCACATGGAATTTGGTTTAATCATAAAGAAAAAATGAAATCAAAGACCATTTATAAAACACTAATACTCAGTGATACAAAACAAAGCTGGACCGCTTAATTTTCTCGTTGAAAAATAAATCAGATGTCTGTAAATTTATTAATTTTTATGCGCTCCTTTCTTCTGCATAATGATCAAGACATGCTCCTAAATAGCTACTTTTGGACTCTAGACAGAAGCTCATCCCCCAAATATTTAACCCAGACCTTGTTCAAAACAAGTTACCTTAATTATTTACATTTATTTATTTTACTTCTTGTAAAATAGAGAATAGCCAAAATATCACCCACCCACGCCAAAAATATATGAAAGGCGTGCCACTCCTGTTTGATTACATTGTAACCCCATGGGTGTTGGAAGGAAATTGAAAGTAGGGGAGGGGGACTAATCGAAAGTGAGGGGGGGGGGTCTAAACCCATAAAAAGGGTTAATCCCAATTCTCAATGCCTATATAATGTCTGTTTTTGCAAAATAAAAAAGACCCCCTCCCCCCGGTTTCGACGCCCATGAACACCGTTGATTTTCTAGGTTAAAACGAATGTCAACCAAATCAAAAAAATGTCGGTCCACGTCGTCTTTGCATATATTCCTGCCATTGATATGTAGTACTTACTTGGTTTTGAATTGAATTAAAATGCATCCAACCATCATCAAACACGATTATGTAGAGTCAGTGCATTGCAAAATCCTGGGGTATGTTGTATAAAAGCAAGGAATGTTATTTTAATTGAATATTATGACGACAATCATGCAAGAGAGATTATTACGTCAGGTCATAACTTTGACGCGAACACGTTGCAGAGGAAACGAAGAGGGAAACGAAATACATCTCAGCATATAGCCTTCAGAAGCAATAAGGGGACAAGTTACAAGTGATTAAAGGGGGGGGGGGGCTGGCAAATTCTTTCGAGTCAGATTCAGTCTTTATTTTGATGTCAGCGAAGGATAATATTTATTTCCATACATCAAATCCAAGTCGACAAATAGTACTCTTATAGTTCTCTTATTCTTCAGAGGGGAGGGGGGGGGGGTGGTTAGTGGCAGATTATTTATTTCCTGTCCAGTCAAGGTCATATTATTTATTTTCAACATTTTCGAGGACAGATTAATTATTTCCAAAATCTATCCCTCTTCAGAATCAAATGGTTGTCCCTTCGGGAGAGAGAAAAGATAGACGATTCGAATTTTCTCTGTTTCTTTAAGAAATTTCACTTTTATTCTTCATGTTTATACGCAAAATAAGCAAGTAATTTCATACTAACTGAACTTTCATAAATTTCTATAAAGTTGCTATGTTAAACTTACTTTGAGTAGAAATTTACTTAGTTTGGTTAGAAAAAACGTATGATCCGAATTTCCTCTGATTTTTTACTTAAATTAGCCCATGATATACATTGATCACAGAAAATATTGAAAAATATTTCATGAATGTCTATTTCCCATTTAATGTTTATGGTTATAAGGCCCAAAGAACAGTCAAATAACCACTTTTTATCAGGCATCTGAAAAAAAAGTATGTAATTCGAATTTCCTCTGTTTAAGCAAGGTATATTATTGAACATGATGCATTAATTCATTACAATAATAATTATATCTTCTAAATTTTATTCCTGTATATTTGCTTTTTTATATTAATACAAACACTGCTCGCCAATTAAAATATCATGTGTAATTTTCCACCTATTAACTTTCTTTTTTTCCTCTTTTTTCCAACAAAATATTAGATAATTCCCACCTAAATTTCAAAAAATTGCCTCGATGGAATTTTTCCGATTTTTTATATTACATTGCCTACATGTTGAACTCGCATAAAATACTAAAGAAAATTCTGTTGCAATTAGTTTAGGGTTTTACAATTTTTTTGCTATTTTGACTGGACTATACCTGAGGATGATTCAACATGAGTTTCATCTTTCCTGTCCCAATGGTTCTTGAGAAGAAGATTTTTAAAGATTTTTCCTATACATACCTATGTAAAACTTTGATCGGCTAATGACTGGCCTCACCCTACCACAGGGGGTTATGATTTGAACACTTGAATCTACACTTCCTGAGGATGATTCAACATGAGTTTCATCTTTCCTGTCCCTATGGATCTTGAGAAGAAGATTTTAAAAGATTTTCCTATATACCGTATAACGGGTAATTTTTACTGCTGTAAATTTTTACAAAGAACTTTATTCGGTTATAACCAATATTTGCCCCCCAAATCAAACTTTGATGGGGGTATATTTAATTAAGTTCTTAAACAGGTCGAGGAAACTATTTTCTGTGACGTCGGAATAAATTTACATGTTAAGTGAGGAAACAACGTGACTGATAAATCGACCAATCAGCTCAATGAGTTGCATTATGGTTTACTACAAAAATACTACACGTGTCTTTCTAAAAGGACAAGTGTTTAAATCGCTCTCGGAAAAATGTGATGCATTTTTCCAAGCACTTTACACACTTAACGCAATATGAACACCATTATCTACTAATTCCATGCTCACATTTACATACAAATGATTTACAATGACAAAAATTAGGGTTTTCTTCACTCCATTGTACAAGTCCATTTGTTGACAGCTTTCACCGTGCTGTCAGTGAAAAGTCAATTTCACGTGCCTGACTATTCCTTGGTCCAAAAACACTCAATTCTGAGGTGTGCTTACGACATATTGTCAATGTTACCAACGTATTCAACTTCGAAATATATGCTACTCACATTTTATGATAAATCTGTATGAGGGTTTATATAACAGGTAAATAATAAAAAAAAAGTGCAACTTAAGAATTCTTTTTGTTTTTTGGTTTATAAAATGCAACTTTTAATTTCTATAACAAATAACTGAGCAACAACTAAATAAATTTAACCAGTAACATGGCAAATTAACCAACATCGAGTTAAAAAACTTGAGTCTTATTTACTTTGTGAGCGGTATTTCAAAGTACTATTTAACAGGGAAAACTTGCTTTGTTTGTTAATGTGAGCATGGGGGATCTTAATAAGTGCCCAATCTTCGTATTTTTCATAACACATTTCAAAAAAATTGTTAGCTGACTTTCCTGCAGTCGTTTAAAATCGCGTCCTAAATATCCCTGACCCACGCGTTTGTAGTAAAAATAAACATGTAGTAGACCATCATGCTATTCGGCTCATTCACTGGATTGGACAATTGTTTGCTGTGAGCACCTCTATGCGCAATCGCAACAATATCCATATAAGGTAGTTTCCTCGACCTGTTAAACAGGGGGGTATATGCTGACTTAAAAGCACTGAATAGTTTTATAATTAATGACGTCATATGTACGTAATGACGTCACAAATATGACGTAAATTTCAGTTTTTTATGAATTCTACAGAAAAATGCACATATTTTGTCGATATTTTGAGTAAAAGTCACCGAGCGCATGCGTGTTCAGGATCAATATTTTGATATAATGTGTAGACTGATAATATCAATGAAATATGTAAATATTGTTCCTGAACAAACTTGCGCTCTATAAATTTTAAAGCTAAAATTGTTGAAATTTTGTCCATTTTGTCCTCTTTCTGAAAAAGGATATAAAATCGGACTAGTTTGTGGGGGCAAATTTATGCAATATACCGCATATAGTTCTTTCTGTTGAAATAGGGTGTTTTAATTTTTTACGCGTTAAATTTTTACGAATTGAGCATGTCCGTAAAAATTAAAATCAACAGAGGTGAAGTTCAAGATCAACGTTTTACACGCATTCTCAATTTAAAGTGCCAAATCGACTTTGGGAAAAGTAAAAAAAAATTGTGAACTGAAACTAACACTTTTATATGTCATTTGAAACATGAAAGTGTATAGTTATTAAAAATCACAATTTGATTTACATACTTCATGCTGTGTTTTTTTGACCTCCTTCCAAATGAATGCGGTTGGAGGGCTAATTTTACACCAAGATATTTACGTGATGTTGAAAAGCCATATTTGGAAACGAAAGAATTTTTTTGAAAAATACAAAATTAAGATAATGCACATCGAATTTTGTTAACTATAAACATTTATGAAACCGTTTAAGCACATTTGTAAAAGGGTGTGGATTTTTTATTCAATTATCAGTAAAAACAAAACAGGCATAATTTTCACTTAAATGAAATTATTTTCTTTTTATTTTAAAAGGTTTTTATCAAATCTGACGATAAGCTAAATAATGACAATATTACCTAAAATACTTCGTTATTTGATTCTTTATTAATCTATTCAGAGAAACGCACATTATTTAAAATATCAGAAGGTAAAAATTTCGCCATTACCTGATTTTGAAGTGTTTGTTAAATATCACGTAAATATCGCACATAGATATCATACAAAAATAAAAGTATGTTCGGGGAAAAATGAATATATTATTTCAAATTATTGAATTTTATGAATTTTCTTATCTGTGTTCTTGAAAAAGGGTTGAATTGAAAATTCAAGTTATTACTTATCTGTAGAGGAATCATTTAATTTATGACATTCCCCCCTTCCACCATTTAATCTGTTGATTATTTCAAATGCTTATTTGCTTGTGAAAACTTTATCGTCAAATCTCTAAAACAAAATAAGTTACCCCCACCACCCTTAAAAAGGTTTGTTAATAATTACATTTTCACATAATATGTGCTCTATAGAGCAATATATATACATTCTACATTAATATAATTTAAAACATTGCTGTGACGTCATTCCTTTGTTCTTGCAGTCTAAAAATTTACCTGTAGCAGTCCGATATTAGTGAGCAGTCTGATATTAATCGTAATATCAGACTGTCTCAGTACTGATATCCTTCAAATTTGGACTGCTACTGAACAAAAGAAATAAAAAGTGTGATAATTTAACAAACAGCAATTTAAATTTCTGACATAGAATGATGATTTAGAAAACATTGATCTTACCCATAATTGCAAAATTAAAAAAAAAACCTTTCAATTACACTAAATATACTGTAACAGGAAGAAGAATATGCTGCAGACTAGATAATGCAAATAAATAAAAAACAAACAAAAACAACAACACAAAACGGGTAAACTTCTAATTAACATCAAAATCGGAGAAGTGTTTCAACCCCTTTCTCTGGTTTTTGAAAAAAAAGGGGGCGCACTGGGACTCACCAGAGAAGCACAAAAACTTTAGACACTATTATAAAGAACAACATTCAAACAATTTTATTTCTTTTTTCTCATAGAAAGAAATATGCCTCTGGAAAATCAAGGTAACTAGGCCTGGCATATGATAATTTATACTTAATTTGACAGATTTGCAACAAATTTTGATAAAAATTTGAAGATTTTCAACGTTTCCCTCAAAACTCTTGGATTATTGATTATGTTTGTTTTTCTGTAATGGAACATCAAAAACAAAGGTATATGTAGATGGTTAACATAAAAAAATGAAATGGACTAATGTACCTTTAGCATCCGCTTAATTTTCTGTGACAATTCTTCATTTCTACATTTTCCATTCCATTTCAAATTCATCATTCACTAGATTGTTTGTATGATAATTCGTTGCACTGCTTTAATCTCCGTGCTTGTTTTAATGAAGAAATATTTTGTCTCCAGTCTCCTTTCAAATTCTTTCAAATACCTTCTTCAGTGAAGCAAAATCCTTAAATACTGAGTTTATAAACAATTAACCAGAAAGTACAGTTTAGAATTTATTGGGTCTTTACGACCTCAAACATCAATACACTACATATAACTACAAAGCTGTAATATAACATTCTAAACATTCACCGACATTACAATATTTAACAATTTGGCGTCTTGGGGGCTACTCATTCCTTCTTTAACAACTCTTAACACTAGTGAAAATAAAAATCTAAATTGAATCTAATATTGACTTGTCTGTAATAGTAAGGTGAAAACCTGCCTGAGGCTAACACACAATGATGGCGCTCCGGGCTGATCCCAGGAGTGTAAGTATCCCAACCATGCCCTGGGCTGATCCCAGAATGCATCAAAGAAACATCAAACCATGCCCGGGGCTGATCCCAGCAGGCATCTGAGAGCGAGAAAACCACGCCCGGGGCTGATCCCAGCAGGCATCTGAGAGCGAGAAAACCATGCCAGGGGCTGATCCCAGCAGGCATCTAAGACCGAGAAAACCATGCCCGGGGCTGATCCCAGCAGGCATCTGAGAGCGAGAAAACCATGCCCGGGGCTGATCCCAGCAGGCCAGTGGAAACTAAATACTAGTCTAAATCTATAAAAATTCAACAACTACCTATGTATATGAATTAAAAATGCATGAAAAAAGGTGTAATATATATCATACTAATGAACAAAAAACAAACATAGACTTGGGGGTAAAATTCCCCAGGAATAGACAAGATGAGTAGCCCCATAGAGAACCAGGGACGTTGAGGGGGATGGAGGGTGGGTAGCTGCAACACAGAGCATCTAGATGCGAATGGAACAATACAGACTCCCCCTCTAGGCATCAATGCCCCTGGTTACTCTATTCTCATTGGTCAATATCATCTCCCCTATCTGACCAAAAATTCTATAATTAGAAATGCTACCCCACAACAGAATTATGTATATTTTCTTGTTATATAACAGACTTAATAGTAACAATAGTTAAACAGGAACAAGTGGGATAGAAATACATTGTTTATAAACAATAATTTAATTCTATTAAATTTCAATTTATAAACAATTAACCAAAAGTACAGTTTAGAATTTATTGGGTCTTTACGACCTCAAACATCAATACACTACATATAACTACAAAGCTGTAATATAACATTCTAAACATTCACCTACATTACAATATTTAACAATTTGGCGTCTTGGGGGCTACTCATTCCTTCTTTAACAACTCTTAACACTAGTGAAAATAAAATCTAAATTGAATCTAATATTGACTTGTCTGAAATAGTAAGGTGAAAACCTGCCTGAGGCTAACACACAAGGATGGCGCTCCGGGCTGATCCCAGGAGTGTAAGTATCCCAACCATGCCCTGGGCTGATCCCAGCAGGCATCAAAGAAACATCAAACAATGCCCGGGGCTGATCCCAGCAGGCATCTGAGAGCGAGAAAACCATGCCCGGGGCTGATCCCAGCAGGCATCTGAGAGCGAGAAAACCATGCCCGGGGCTGATCCCAGCAGGCATCTGAGAGCGAGAAAACCATGCCCGGGGCTGATCCCAGCAGGCCAGTGGAAACTAAATACTAGTCTAAATCTATAAAAATTCAACAACTACCTATGTATATGAATTAAAAATGCATGAAAAAAGGTGTAATATATATCATACTAATGAACAAAAAACAAACATAGACTTGGGGGTAAAATTCCCCAGGAATAGACGCCAAATGAACGAAGAATGAGTGAAGCCCCCAAGGATATGTATACAGTATAATTTCAGAGATTGCGTACAAAAATGTAGGATTTTGTTAAACTTAATATTACATTTCAGGTTTTAAAATGGCAGACAGTTTCAGAGTTTGCATACAAAATGTAGGAATGTTAAGCTTAACACTGTTTTCCAGAATCGAAATGGCACAGTCTTCTTTGAGCTCTTTTAATAACCTCAGAATCAGTTCTAATATATCTCACATAACAGTCTGAAGACCATCTTCCTAAGTCTTTTATAACGTGGTCTTCAACCCCTGCTACAGCAGCAGCTGTGGCGGCACCTATTCTGAAGGAGTGTCCTGCGTAGTTAGTATCATTCAGGCCAATTCGCATAAGTAAAGATCTCAGCTGTTGTATAAAAGTATCTCTAAGCATAGGTAAATGGTTAAATTCATCGTCAATGAAAGAAAAAGTGAGCTAGCTCACATACCCCACGCTCCCCCAAAACTTGACGGTGAAACACATAATGAAAGGCACAGTGCTTTTTAAATACATAGTATAGATCAAAAACGGCAATAATTGCAAAAAAATCTTCACATTAAAATGTCTTACATATGAGGACATTTAAATGTGGAATGAAGTTTCTAGATAAACAATGGAATCAAAATTTCTTGGCATTATACAAATCCAAACATTAATTTGAAGTGGTTGGGGGGGGGGAAATTTTCTTGAATAATAGGCAAAACTCTTTGGGATAAAAGAAACTATATACAACAGTTTAAGAGGAGCGGTTCTGACAAACTGTTCATTTCTATATTCAAAATATGGCCAAAAAGTCTAAGTTGGAAAGTGTGGAAATTCCCGGAAAAATAAAGGAATCGGAATTTCCTGGTAATATGCACATCTACACATTGTGTCCTAAATATCTGCAAAGTTTGAAGAAATTCTGTGCAGTGGTTTATGAGGAGTTGTGCTGACAAACTGTTCACCTCTATATTCAAAGTATGGCCAAATGCCTAAGTTAAAAAGTGCGGAAATTCCCGGAAAAAATGATGGAATCGGAATTTCCTGGTAATATGCAAATTTACACATTGTGTTCTAAATACCTGCAAAGTTTGACGAAATTCTGTGCAGCGGTTTATGAGGAGTTGCGCTGACAAACTGTTCATCCCTATATTCAAGGTATGGCCAAATGCCTAAGCTAAAAAGTGCGAAAATTCTAACGGAATCCTGGTAATATGCACATCTACACATTGTGTCCTAAATACCTGCAAAGTTTGACGAAATTCTGTGCAGCGGTTTATGAGGACTTGCGCTGACAAACTGTTCATCCCTATATTCAAGGTATGGCCAAATGGCTAAGTTAAAAAGTGAGGAAATTCCCGGAAAAAATAACGGAATCGAAATTTCCTGGTAATATGCATATCTACACATTGTGTCCTAAATACCTGCAAAGTTTGACGAAATTCTGTGCAGCGGTTTATGAGGAGTTGAGCTGACAAACTGTTCATCCCTATATTCAAGGTATGGCCAAATGCCTAAGTTAAAAAGTGAGGAAATTCCCGGAAAAAATAATGGAATCGGAATTTCCTGGTAATATGCACATCTACACATTGTGTCCTAAATACCTGCAAAGTTTGACGAAATTCTGTGCAGCGGTTTATGAGGAGTTGCGCTGACAAACTGTTCATCTCTATATTCAAGGTATGGCCAAATGCCTAAGTTAAAAAGTAAATTCTAATGGAATCTTTCCTGGTAATATGCACATCTACACATTGTGTCCTAAATACCTGCAAAGTTTGAAAATTCTGTGCAGCGGTTTATGAGGAGTTGCGCTGACAAAAAAAGAGGACTAAACTGACTGACTGACTGACTGACTGACGGACGGGTCAAAAACATTATACCTCCCGCAACTAGTTGCGTGGGGTATAATAAACAAAGGTGACTGAGGATTACATGATAAGGATTTTCTAACCTGCAGATATAGACACATAGTATGTACAGGCTTAAAAACATCATTTTCATAAATAGTAATATTTACACCTCTACTTTAATACATAAAAATCAATTCCAAAACTGACATCAATAATTTGTAAAAAATGTTCAGAATTAGCCTTCTGACAGGTAATTTCTCCACATCTAAGAAACCCAAAATATGCACAGGAAAACATACATTTTAACATGAGATCTACAAAGGGAGAAAAAAAACCCATTTCTAATACCTGCCACAATTGCTTCAAAATATTAGGTGTTATTGGTAGGCGTTTATTGTTAATAACCAGGTCCGGCACAATGTCTTGATTAAGCTATATAGCTTGATTTAGCTATAAAGCTTTATCAAGCTATTCAGAATAGCTTGATTAAGCTATTTTCTCAGACTTTTTTCTCAAATGTGTTATTTTTCCAACATGTGCAAAAAGTCGCACCTAAGTGCAGTGGAAATATTAAACTTTGTTTTCTTCTGAATACAATGCATGTAAAAATTACTCACCAAAATGCGTCTCCTTAAGAGACTTTGTACTCAAAGATTTAAAAGTTTTGGGGCTATTGATGAGTGACAACACAGTTATTTCTTGAATGAAAGTATAAAAGAGGCCAGTTATGGCCAACAGGATAATTGATTAGTAACAGTTCAGCACAATGAGGAGCAATCATACTTACCCATGCTTCACCGAACACACAGTTACTCAAACAATGGAAATTTTTATTTTGCTTAAAGTATTCAACAGCAGCAATGTAAGAATTTTATATGATTTAGGTTGTATTTTTGGTAGTCCATAATACATATATGAATAATCAAATACTTGCGACTTTTTGTTTATTTCTTTCAAAAAACGGATTTGTGAAAAACTGCATATAAATAGCTTTATCAAGCTATTCTGAATAGCTTAATAAAGCTATATAGCTTTTTAAAGCTATATAGCTTAATCAAGAGATTGTGCTGGACCTGATAACATTGTTCTGAGATCTTTTAACACCACGCAATACATAATGAAGCTGATCACACCCATTCAAAATATCACCATAACCTGCTCTTATATAATAATACCTAATACCTGCTAAATACAACTTAATTGTGTCATATTTTAATTATAAAACAGATTTACAATGAGTGACAAAGTACACTAACAAGCTCTCATTTACTGAAGGTAGACAAGTAGAGTGGAACACGATTCCACTCATGCATACGAAGGACAGAAAACACTGTAAAGCTGAGCTATACGTTCGCTTGGTTGAACTGCACAAGGATGAGTCCCACAGATACTGGAGCTGATCTTTTAGTTCTTTAGCAACTCGAAATGATGAAGGCAAGGCGTTGGATTCGGATCGGCTTCTGGTGCAAGGGACCGGAATTTCTTCATCTGATAACGAGAAAGAGAGTCTGCAATAGTATTCTTAACACCAGGGATATGTACAGCGTGAATAACATAATGATTGCATGCTGCATGAAAGGTTAAGGTTCTCATTAATTTCATGATGCTTTTGACTTTTGATCTTCCTTTCTTTATAATATCAACTGTTGCTTGATTATCACAGTGAAAAAGAATGCGTTTCCTGGGCCAGGCATGACCCCATAGAAGACAAGCCATAACAATTGGATAGAGCTCAAAAAATGCCATAGATGTTGTCTCTTGAGAAAGGTCAGCAGGAAATTCTCCTCGAAACCATTTGTTTTGATAGAAACCTCCAAAGGCTGTAGGGGTAGCATCTGTGAATAACTGCATATGTGTCCAACGTAAAACTGTTCTCAGGGGCCGAGGAATTAGTAGTCGCGGACGTTCTTTCTTGGCTAAGAGGGCGGCTAATTTGGCTCTGAGCATTACTAATGGCATTGGCACTCGTCTGCAGACCAGCTCCTTGTGTCATAGAATTGACCTTCGATGTTAGATTTATGACATTTTGTTGTAAGGACTGTACTGTTGATGTTAACTTTGAAACTATGTCCACCAGCGTGTTGTTTTGACGGTCGCCGCCATTGCTGTTTTGGTCCAGTGCATTGTGGGATTGCGGAGCATCACTGTTGAGCTGACCCGTTACATTATGGGATCGCGCACTTGCTACACTGTCTGTATGTAAACGAATCAGCACTGATCTGCGCGCATTGGCTGGGAAAGCGATCCCGCGAGATTTTAAAGAGTCCTTCAATTGTGCGGAAGTCCAATTTTCCGGTAAATCAGGATTATAACTGTAGGGCACAGTTCTTGTACGCTTGGGTCCCATGGCGTCACACGGCCCAGTCACAGAATCAAGATAGAAAATCACAATTATCCTGATATAAAATAAAATTGAGTTCAAAACAGATCCACAAGCTATTTAAATGACCATGTAACAATACAGAGGTATGTATTGCATAGCATAAATCGGTAGAATATAAGGGAAAACGAACGAAAATAATAGCTGCAACACAGAGTGTCTAGATGCGAATGGAACAATACAGACTCCCCCTCTAGGCATCAATGCCCCTGGTTACTCTATTCTCATTGGTCAATATCATCTCCCCTATCTGACCAAAAATTCTATAATTAGAAATGCTACCCCACAACAGAATTACAGTCAAACCTGTTTTAAGAGGCCACTCGTGGGAGAATGACAAATTGGCCACATAAGACAGGTGGCCACTTATTTCAGGTTTCAAACCAATGAATAAAAATTGCGACCATGGCTGTGTATTTATTTTCACACGTATATCCAAACCCAATTTCAACATATTTAAAAACTTGGGAAATTTGAAGTCAAATTAAATCCCTTTTACATTTCATTTTACATGAATTTCTGAAAGAAATCTGTTATTGTTTTTTTGTGTGTGTTGGTAATTTAATTTTACAGCCAAAGAATTAACATCACAGGAAATCATAAAATGTTCCAACAACTTGGCATTTCCCTGATGCTGTGTAAAGTTTTTTTTAATTTTTTTTTTAGATATATATTTATTTATATAACATAAAAGGTTAAAACGTGATACTGACTGCTTGACTATATAACCTCAGACAAAATTGTCATTATTTTTTTATTATGTAGCCTATTGAGTTTATATCATGAAAATATTCAACAACTTACTTTGTATATATTAAAAAACACCAATAAACATCTTTTAACAATAAATCATTTAATCATTATATTAATTAAATCATTAAATCCTGACTGAATTCAAATTACACCTGTAATTATTGGTCATTAACTCATTATCAGCTGTTCATGTTTGGCTTCGTATGAGGATACGAAGTCACGTGTCAGACGGAAGTCATGTGACAGAACAGACAAAATGGCCGCTGAATACAGGCATGTTGAGCGAACGGGGCCTAAAAACAACTGGCCGCGTTAGACATGGCCGCTTAAATGAGTTAAAATATAGTGAAAAAATGAACGGGCGGGATTGAAACTGGCCGCTCATGGGGAGTGGCCGCTGATTCAGGGTGGCCGTAACAGCAGGTGCGACTGTATGTATATTTTCTTGTTATATAACAGACTTAATAGTAACAATAGTTAAACAGGAACAAGTGGGATAGAAATACATTGTTTATAAACAATAATTTAATTATATTAAATTTCAATACTTTTCGTTTAAGCCTACATTCTTGAAAAAATTGCTTCAGTGGTCATTAACACCTTTGTCTTTTGTTCTAATATTGGACTGTCTCAGGTAAATCAAAAGCAATGTTTTAAGTACGATATATGCCTCATACAATTCTGTATTAAAAAATATCAGACAGTTTTTGGCTCTAACGGGCCTCAAACTGTCTGATATTTTTTAATACAGAACTGTATTCGGCATATATCCAATACATACATTGAATTTTCAGTACCATTACAGCATATACGCATACGTTCTAAGTTCTACATGTATGTCTAAGCAACAATTTAAATGGGAAAAATCAGGTGCACAATTTAATACATGTATTTTCTACAACAAAAATGGAAATGGATTCAATTTCGACCAGTTTCTTGACACCCAACACCTACAGCCGTCTTTTTTCTTTAACCCGATGTGGAAGCCCCCCCCCCTATAGGCAGCGCAACGCCTATTCTGTGGAATTATATTTCCTACGAAAAATTATATTTTCTTCTTCAAAATGTTTAGCTTGGTATACAATTTAAGTCCATATTACGATATTTTTAAGTTGATGATACACTATGAGTTCAAACAAACAGCAAAATACAAACTCTAAGAAAGTTTTGTTTCAGATTTATGTTCTGAATGATGCATTACACTTAAAACTATGCAATATTAACCAATTGCTCAAAATGGAAACATTCGATCATTAAACCACAATTCTACTTGTGAATAGTATTATGTCAATTCAATTTTCAAATCACACGGATGCACAATATATTGCGTAAAAAAGGTTCACCTTTGCATGTGCACTTCCATTTGCATTTCTGCACTCTTATTACAGAAAATAATGCCATTTTAAGAAACAGTGTATTTTTTCATGTTTTAAGTTTTTAAATCATTAAATTCACTCGCAAATCTGTTCAAACAGCATTAGAAGTTAATTTTAATTTACTTTAAAACATAGTTACGTAAATATTGGTAACGTAAATATCGGTAACGTTAATATCTTTCTGAGATTTATCATAACTTTTAATGCTGTTGTTTAATTATTCCACTGTTAATTAAAGGAATATTCTAGTGCTTGAGTGTAAGGCAATTTGACCCATAAGAAACAGTGTAGTTCTCTTACTTAATTTGTGAATAAATACTAACACGTAAATATCGATGAATTTTTTAACCATTGGACTCGTAAGAAAAGGGGGTCAATTTTCTATAAATACAGATAAACAGTGTCCTTTTTTACAATTCCATGCAATAGAAGAGGTGTTCATGATGTTAAAAAGTTACAACTTAATCCTATTGAGTCAGTTCAGCAATCCTTCAAGTCCTTTTGAATTTCAAATACAAAAGTAATGATTTTGCAGTGACATCAAAATTTGATAAATATATTAAAATTTTTAAAAATTTGTGACATGCATATGTGTGAAGTGTGTGATATTCAGAAAATATAACTCAAATGTAAGGCAATCTTACTAAGAAAAAGATATGTAAGTGATTTAAAACTTCTTTTTGGTTCAAAATAAAAACTACACGATGATCGGCGACAGTAACGTAAATATCGATTTCTGGTATAAAATGTGATTTTCTCCTAAGACAATCATTCAAGTTACAACAAACAATTGTTGTATTTTAATCAACAACCAACAATGGTTCATATGACTGGCAGAAAATAAAATTTATAAGAAATTTTATATTACTTAAAACACGGTACATTTTTTAAAGCGAATTGAGACTATAATTTGAGAATCAGTGTTTAGCTTTTTTGAATGCTTTAACATACAAATACATGTTTTAAATGTGTCTAGATGACCCGATGTAAAAATTAAAACAATATTGTTCCCGTGATAACGAGGATCGATTCATTAAATGATGATATGTTTATTCATTTGAATACCTTTATATATCACATGCACTGCATTTATTCCTGTTTTCAATTAATACACATGTCTAGTATAATTATTGTTGCACACCACGTGCCCGTCTTCATTTTAATGGAAACAAAGAGAGACAACTCAAACCATCATGATTAAGTTGACAGAATTACAGGGGACTCGGATTACAGTATACTAAAATGTCGAAGTTTTTACTGGATGCAATTAAAAAAAGAAGAAAGGGTCAAAGTCTTGAAAAACGGATTTAATTTGAAGACTTCAGTCTGTTATAATTAAACCATTATTAGTAAGTGTTACCAGGTAATTAACGATGTTTGTATAATTTGTGCATTAAGATTTACTTGTTTGATCTGAATTGATGATCAATTAAAAAGTTCCCCAAAATACCAACGGTTGTCAGTACTAATTCTATAGCCTCCAGGTACTTATAGCTAAATGGCAGTGATAACATTGAAATACTCTCAGAATACAATGTTGAAAATTTAGGCGAGGCGCTTTTTATTTCTGTGAATTTTTACGCGTTTAAATTTTACGGATCTATAAAACTCGTAAAAATTAGCAGCACATAAAAAATACCCGTTATACGGTATTCCTACATAAAAATTTGACCGGCCATTGTAGTCCCACCCTACCCCCAGGGGTCATGATTTGAACAAACTTAAATCTACACTACCAGAGGATGATTCAACATGAGTTTCATCTTTCCTGGCCCAGTGGTTCTGGAGAAAAAGATTTTTAAAGATTTTCCCTATGAATTCCTATGTTAAACTTTGGCCTTTGGCTCAGGTGAGCTAAAAATGGATGCCTGGATTGGTATATATTTTTTGGCCTAATTTAATTGAAAATGATGCAAATTAATAGATTTCTAGAATATAAAGAAATCGTAAACCTTCTATGATGTTCAAAACTCTGCCTCTCTGAAACATCCTTATTAATCTATACAAATATTTTTCACTTCAAATCCCATTTTCGTGAATATTTGAATAAAAATTCAAAAACTATGAGGTGAAACTTGACTCAAGTTATTATTTTCAAATTTTTTGACAAAAGTGTTTGTATCATCTGTCCTTAAACACAATGAAATGTTCAATGAAAGCATTATAAAGCGTATCGAACAGCAGAATTGTCACATGAGTAAGGTGATTATAATATCAATCGTTGATGCTCGGTGTAGGGTTAATTTAGTAGCTATCTCGATCCTAAAACTAGATATGAGTCGCAACTTGGCCAACATTGTTCTTTGGATATGTACAAGTTTAAATTAAAATACATATTCTGTGCAAATGAGACCAATGGCCAAGTTGCGGCTCAGTGTAAACAATGTTGTTGAAAACTAGTATGCATATGAATAACAATAGAAATGTGACAAAACTGTTAGCCCCCGTCTCAAAAGCTAGTGTCGCTCGGCATTATTTAATAATTTCATGTAATATAATATACCAAATCCTGCTCTTTAGACAGTGTTTAATACTTATAAAACATAAATTTAATGAATTTTGGAATTTCATTTTGCGCAAAACATTGGGATCCAACTCTCATAGCTTAAGTGCAGACTTTCTTTGTATGAAATTTGATCAGAATATCTTTAAAGTGATGCAGTTGAATTGCTTACATCAGTATGTGTCAGCATATGAAGTTTGACACTAATTTCTGTAAAGTGAGGTCAAAGGTCAAATAAGAGGTCAAATCAAAAATGTTGATGTAGTTGAATTGCCTACTGTAGATCACTAAATTTTTACGTCACCTTATTTTTTACGAGATTGTCAATGCCTCTTTGTAAGCAAGACATAATTTTCACAAATAGTTGTTATTCCTCTATAGGAGGGGTGATCAAAAAGTTTGCAAAACCACAATTCAGATTGGAAAAAAATTTGGTACACACATGGCCATACACAAGTTCTATAAATAGCATATGCTGAATAAAGTTTTGCTCCTTGTTTGTGACGTCACAATGTGAAAATGACGTCACTATGCAGGTCACTTGTGATGAAAAATGGTTGTCTCAGTCGAATTCGTTCAACAAACAACTGTAAAATTTATGGTATATCTTAGAAATACCTTTGAAGTAGCATATAATAATTTGTACACAGTTTATTAAGACAAATGACTTCCTATAAATTCAATCAATGATTGGATTGATCATTTTAGTGAAGGAAGGCAGATGGTCAAAAATGATGCTTGTTTATGTTGCCCAATGAAAGCAAATTTGAAAAGAGATGTGTTTTTAATTAGGCAATTTGCTATCAAACAACTCCAATTTACACTTTGAAAAATAGTTGAATATTTCAACAAAAATATAATTATCAAATACCTACAGTACAGGCCTCGAGTTTTCCACAAAAAATACGGGGCCCCGTGGACCGCAAGTCCACCCTTTAGCGTGGACCTCAAACCTTGTCAGCGTCTTTGAAGTCAACGTTTTTGTGCACCGTGTAAGTCGGTGTGTCACAGTTCTGATGATAAATATTTTAAACATTTTCATTGCCCTTATTTAATAAAATTAAATCAATTTTTTTTTGAAATATTTGTTGTACTTTTCCATAAATTAATATTGGTAATACATCGCATACAGATGTTTTAACTAATAAGATGCCTTAAAATTAATAACAACGTACTCATGTCCAGTAAAAAAAAAAAAAAAAAAATATGTACAATCACGTTTCAAGTTAAATCCTAATTATATTAGTCATAAAAAGTTCAATAGACTATTATTATATTACACTAATAGGAAACACACTTTCATAAATGAATTACTTGATTGTCTCTACTTTCGATTTTGATTTTAACCGTGTTCAATTAAATTGTTGATGCAAGATCATTTTTCCCTATGTATGCATTCATACGTAGTACATATCAGATGCGTGATTATACTAGGTGAATTAATTATTTTGTAAGAATTTAAAAATGTATACGAGGGTCGATCCAAAAGTTCGTGGAATTTCTTTTTAAAATTTTATCGTGATTTGATAAAAGCAAACAACAGATGTATTCATAATATAGAGTCATAATGCAACAATATTTGAAAATTTCACCACTTTCCAATTACCAATGAGGTCACACAAGCTTTCTGAAAATGGATAGTGGTGAAACCCGGGGGAGACTTAGATGTAACATCAAGTTAGATATGTCACGTCACGTTATAGAAGCAACTCGCCCTAATGTCCTCATTGAATACGTAATTCTATAAAATGTTGTCCTTTTCTCCATTATTTTCTTTAAAAAAAAAAGCCTGGGTATCCTCTCACACCAACTTATCTTCATTTTTCATTCATATTTCAAAATAATTCCATTTTCTTTCCATATGATGTTCCAATTTGATTATTTCAGTAGCAATGTCAAGACCAGTATGGCAGCCGACAACGTCCATTAACGCATTTAATACTGTCTAAGGGGATATGCACTTAAGGACGTTCGATCCTGAGATTTTGAGAGTATTTTGGTCAGGTCCTTTATTTCTAAAATTCTGCATCATTTATAAGTTCTTACATTAAACCTGAATTCTACAGTGCAAATTTAACTATATTCAATGAAAAAAAACGAGATTAAATTCCATTAAAGTAAAATTAAGCTAGGGACTATATTTTGTGGCGGAAGGTTTTTTAGACGAAAATTATCAGTTTTTCCATTTTGAACTATAACAGTACTGTTAATTTTCGATTCCTATTTTTCCATCCTGGTTGCACACAGAGCTGATTTTTGCAGTGAAATGTGTTATGCTGGTTCTGAAATATCTATTCAATTATTACTTATGAATTCTATCAACAAAGTGTGACAAAAATATAGTAAATATATTCTGAAAATCCAGGAAAAAATTGAGCCAATTTTAACATAAATTTGACACTTTTTTAGTAATATCTGAAAATTTACATCATATACCCCCATTTTTGATGTTCTTTTCTAAATATTCAAGATAAATTTGACCTATTTGTTTCAAATCAGAAAAAGTTTAAGACTTTAAAATAATTTTCTTGTTAATTAAATATTCAATGCCAGAAAAATCACTTTTTATTAGTGCAGAAAGGTCAAATAATTGATTATGCGAAGAAATTTGAAACTTTTTCCTAGTCACAATTTTTAAGTGTCTTTTTTAAAACAAACTAAGAGTTTATTTTGTTTCATGCTATAATTGGATAAAAATATTGGAGGGAAAACGTCAAAAAATTAATTTTTAACTAAGACACAAATTTCAGTGCAATAAGGTCATATTTAATGTACTGTAGCGCCAAAAGAAATGCATTTACCCCCATTTTTTGATTTGAATTTTAATTAAGCTATGTACGTAGAAATTAAAAATATACTTGGCAAAAAAAGTTTAAGACTTTAAATATCAGGATCGAACGTCGTTAAACAAGAGAGCCTCCAAAAAGCGACCATACCTTTTATCAATGTCCATGGAAGTTCTATTTTCTTAAATTTCGTATGCCACTAGAAAACCAGAAACTAAATGAATTTTTCCCAAGCCTTTGTCTATACGCGTTTAAGATAGAGTGATCCCGGAATTTTCACAAAATGTATGACTTGACCGAAATTTGACGTTCTCTAACAACTTTAAGATGAACAATAAATCATCAACTAATAAACAAATATCCAGTAAAATCAGTAAATCTCTCAAACAAAGGTTTATAAAAGATCAAGCAATCATAAAAATGACATAATTTTCATTTTATATACCACATAGGGCGGTTTAATTCTCGTTTCACGTATTCAGAATTAAAATGAAAATAAAAGCGTTAATGTCTCCCTCGTATTTCCAAACAACCGTTTCTATGGCAACTGCCACAGAGTTACTATGAAATATATTTAAACTGTTTTTTTTAATTTTAAATATTCATCAAGTGTCTATATTTTCATTTGTAATTTTCAACCAATTCCACTTAAAAATAAATAAAATATGAAAAAATTCCACAAACTTTTGGATCAACCCTCTTACATATATACTGTGTCTAGAATAAGTTTTTTTTTTCAGATATACGTATCAGACATGCACATTAATTCTGCTCTTTGATACCGGTACCGATACTCGGCAAATCATTGGACAGGTTCAGATAAGGATTATTGCAGTAAGACTAACACTGAAAATCTGTAATTATGTAAAATATGGAAATAAATATTAAATGCGGTAAACTCAAAAATCTAGTGAACAGGCGAGAACTTACATGCTGAATACAAAAATCACCAGCCGAATCTTTGTCACATTAAATGTACTAAATTCATCACGAATATTACTTCATTCTGAAATACATCGTGTGAAAAATAAAAAGAAAAAAAAAAAAGTTTGAGAAAACATATAGATATTTACTATTTAGCGATTTTTAAAAATGGTCCCACCCCCTTCTAGAAAGCGATACAAATCAGCTGGTTAAAACTTTATTAGAAGTCTGCAAATTTATGTTATGTTTTTTTTTTAAATCTTAATCTACGGGATACATGCTTATTTGTGTCTGAAAAAGGATAAATAAATTAACAAAGTACATGTAAGTTTATAATTGTTGTTGTAGTGAAACCTGGAACATGAATTTTGCATGATATCACTTGAGTGTGTTATATACTTGCTGTGGTCAGAGCAAAAGAATTTGAAAGGTGTGATAAACATACGGCAGAGACCCAATATATTTTTTAAACAGGTGTGAACTTGGAACTGACCATCAGATTGTTTCAAATCACAAGAGAAATTCTTTCCGCATAAACAGACTTTCAAGGTCACCTAGCATCATGAGACTATTGACAGGTGATGCACTAAGATTTTGTGCGTACAGCATATACAGAGAACGAATTGATTGCATTAAATGGGTTGAATATGAACAAAAGTTGTGGCAATTAAATAGAATTATAGAATGGTTAATTGTGACCTCCGTAATTTAATAAAACGAAGAATCCAAAAAAAAAATCACAGACTATGTTAGAAGGGGGTTGTATGAGTCTCTCTCTCTCTCTCTCTCTCTCTGGTATTGCTTTTTATACACTTTACAAGAAAAGAAAAACTTATTAAAATAAAGAAAATCTTTTTTAAATAATTACTTACACTGAAAGGATTTTAAAAACATAATGCAGTGAACACTTCTCTGTGAAAATAATGTTTGCTGTTATGAGAAATATGCTTTGAAATTATTGCATTAATTTCGTGTTTCTGCTGACGATTTTCGCATCCACATGCAGAATAATTCAAGATGAACAAAATAAATGTATTTTAATAAAGAATATACATAATAATGCTTGGATCGTACACTAGTACTGTATATGTTAAAACCATGAACATAAATACAGCTCGGATTTTATAATACATACAGTGTATATGACACAAATGCAGCTCGACGCCATTTTGTCTTCCTTTGTTACATGAACACATGAGATTAAATTATTCATTTAAAATAAAATTCACAACTGATTTTGATTTTGTAACGTGAATGAATAATTTTACTAAAATATAAACTAGACACACAGTTAATTCAAACTAGAACTGTCCAAACGGGACAAAATACCCCCCGCTGGGTTTTTCAGAAGTAAGTTTTTTCATAATAAAGATAGGTATCACACATGAATTATGAAATTTTTCTTCCAGTGACCTTGAACTTCCCCAAATGACCTTGGGTCAAGGTCATGACAAACCGTTGGGTCATAGCAATCTTTGTGTGGAATGAAAACCTACCAAGTTTATCCATAAGAAAGATATGGACCAGACATGAATTATGAAATTTTTCTTCCAGTGACCTTGAAATTCCCCAAATGACCTTGGGTCAAGGTCATGACACACCCTTGGGTCATGGGCAATCTTTGCATGAAATGAGAACCTACCAAGTTTATCCATTAGAAAGATATGGACCAGACACAAATTATGAAATTTTTCTTCCAGTGACCTTGAACTTCCCCAAATGACCTTGGGTCAAGGTCACAACACACCCTTGGGTCATGGGCAATCTTTGCATGAAATGAGAACCTACCAAGTTTATCCATAAGAAACATATGGACCAGACATGAATTATGAAATTTTTCTTCCAGTGACTTTGAACTTCCCCAAATGACCTTGGGTCAAGGTCACGACACACCCTTGGGTCATGGGCAATCTTTGCATGAAATGAGAACCTACCAAGTTTATCCATTAGAAAGATATGGACCGGACACAAATTATGAAATTTTTCTTCCAGTGACCTTGAAGTTCCCCAAATGACCTTGGGTCAAGGTCATGACACACCCTTAGGTCATGGGCAATCTTTGTGTGGAGTAGTAGATTCTAATGTCCCTCTCTAAGAAAGATATGGACCGGACACGTTTGCACAGACAGACGGATGGACAGATGGACAGCTACAGACAGACAGATGGACAGACGGACAAGGTGATTCCTATATACCCCCCCAAACTTCGTTTGCGGGGGGTATAATGAAAATCATTCAATTTTTTTTAACTGATATGATATCAAATCTCAATATCATGCGTGCCATTCAGATTCCAATATCTGGTAGAATAAAAACAATTATTATACATACATAAACCAAAGTTATAAATTGTCATCAAAATTTATTGTTAAATTTTTATCAGAAACAAACGATTTTGTCTGTAATACTATTTACATGGTGCAGCTTGGAGGAGAATTTTCTGGACACTCGGTGCAACACGGAGGGAAATTTACTGGACAAGGTGCGACACGGAGGACATTAGCTGAGATTTTTCTAGACACGGTGCGGCACGGTGTGCCTACCTGTATATTTCAAATCCACACACACCGTGCTACACCGTGTACACGGTGTAACACAGAGCGTTTCACACGGTGTTTTCTCCACCAAGCGATGAGGAAAACTCATGGCCTGTACTGTAAGATATCGTTTACTTTAGATTTTTAATATATTAGATATGAGAAAAAGGAGGCACCCTTTCTCTATCCCACTTGAATAAACGTCTTTCCCAAGACAGAAAGGATATTCTTATCCACCAATTCTGTTGCCGAGATTTGGCCCTTTCTGACAAATTGACTTGTTCTTGTTATAAGAATTAAATTACATGGAAAGAAATATAAAACTCATAAAAATCTTTCAGCTTTTGTGACAGAACACTATGGAGGGGGTCACGTGACCGCCTATATCATGTGATTTGCGCATGAGCAAAATGGTGACGGATGTGCATTAAAATAGGAGAGGACTAATTTAAAATATAATCAAAACTGAAACCAAATATTGTTTCTTTAATGGAATTTATTCAATTAGTTTGCAAACTTTTTGATCACTCCTCGTATAATCGTAAGGAATACTTTTATACTTGAGAATTTAATTTTCGCGAATGCATTATCTCGCTTAATTGCAAGAAAATAAAGTTCTTGCGAATAAAAGTGATTTACAGTACATCAGTATGTATCAGTATGTTCAGTTTGACACTAATTTAGGAAAATGAGGTCAATGTCAAAGGAAAGGCCAAGGTCAAAAATGTTCATGCAGTTGAATAGCTCTCATCAGTATACGATGTTTGATAAAATATCTTGGATGGTATATCTAAAACTGAGCTAAACACTAATATTAGAAAAGTGTGATCAAGTACAAAGGAAAGGTCAAGGTTAAAAATGTTGATGCAGTTGAATACCTCTCATCAGTATGTATCAACATGTGAAGTTTGATAGCACCATCCTGAATGTTATGTTTAAAACTGAGCTAAACACTAATTTAAGGAAAGTGAGGTCAAGGTCAAAGGAAAGGTCAAGGTCACCAAGAACTTTTCAATAGGGACAAATACCCCCTGCTGGGTTTTTCAGAGTAGGTGCCTGTACACAAATTTATAATTTTTCCATTTCTTATAATATTTGTTTAAACAAACATCTCCTGTGGTGTAAGCATTAATTATAACAAATAATCATCGACTGGTTGCATTATACCTTGACAAATGCCCCTCCCACACAAACACACATATCTTTCATGTGGGACATGATGCTCTAAAATTTGTCACTTGATATTTTCAATTTTTTAAAAATTATATCAATTTAAATAATGATTTAAAGTTTATATCAATTTAACTAATTTAGTCTTAAAAACTTAATCTATTCCAAATTGACTTTAGAATATAGAAGGCTGGCCATCAAATGACATATGCTATTTTTTTAAATTTACATTTCCATTGTATATAAACAAAATTCCATATAAATTGCTACAAAGTGGTATACAAAGATTTTTAAATTCACTCACAAATTTACATTCACTCACACATATCCGATTAAGCTGGGATTATACGGAAAAAATTAAGGCTGTTTTTAGAATTCACTACATCAATTGTTAAACATATTTAAAGACATTCAAATTATGCTATTTAAACTGACCAGCAGTCCTTCTGTCTAATTCCCAAAGGATACAGATAAGAGCTGCTTGATCTGAGATGCTCTAACAGAAATGATTGAGACAGCTAGCCTTCCTACATTGAACTCAATAATTAATCTTTGACTGGATGAATGTCTACTAATAACTGTAAAGGAATGAAAGGATCTTAACTATCTTTTTTGTAGTGCAATCAAATGCATGATTGTGTCATTCTGAAATTAAATCTGAAAACAAAGATTTTGTATAAATTTGTTACAAAGATTTATAATTTAAAAAAAAACAACTTGTGTAATCTTGATGCATCATTTCGAATAAGGTTTCTGCATGATTCTTAGATTTGTAGGGACTATCTACCATAATTTATTTTTTTTTAATACTTGATGATTTATTTGGATTTAATATCAGACTTAAAGTTTCAATCTGAAATTCATATGAAAAATGGGTATGCTGATTCCAATATAACCCTCCCCCCCCCACCAAACACACACAGTATAATTAGTTTCAATTATATTATACAATATCAAAGTAGTTTATTATACAATTTCAAATTCATTTATTATACAATTTCAAATTCATTTTGTTTATTATACAATATCATATTAGTTTGAAATAATTTTTTCAAATTCTTTAAATTAGTTAGGCTTAAGTCACTAAAAGTATTTACAGCTGATTCCTTAGCCCAGTTCCCAAGAGATATAGATAACATTTGCTTGATCAGAATATGTTCTACCATTTAGCTCCTTACACTAAACTAATTAATTTCTCTCTAATTTGACATGCAATTTTCTGTTATCAAAATTCTCCTTGACCAGTGCTTGATAATTATACCCTTGAGAAAGGTAGATTTTCTCTTATAAAATTACAATTGTTATGGATTGCTGTAAAGTGCATATATAATAAAAAAAAATTATTTTTTTGATTTAACATTTTTTAAATAGGGAAACTGCAACACTCTTACATTTTTTGGGATTTAGTGATTCAATAGTAAAAACAGTTTTTTCATTTTAATTTCACTTAAATTAAAGGTCATGGTAACCTTAAAATAGGTCGTGACACACCTTCTACCCAAGATGCATAAATTGGCCAAGTTTGATGATTGTTAGTCTGATAGTTTTCTAGTTATAAGCCTACCAAATCACAAAATAAAGAAGAAAAAATGCCTGTAAAATGCAGAAAAATCCTCCAATCATTATGAAAATACCAGGTCACACTTTCATACAGTGAATAATAAGTGTACAAATTTTCAGACAAATCCTTCCAATATAACCCCCCCCCCAAACTTTGTTGCCGAGCTTTGAACTGAGCTGAACACAAAGTGTAACGGAAGGACAAAAGGACGGAAGACGGACATGACAAACACTATATGCCCCGGCCATATTCATGGCGGGGCATAAAAATTTTCCTATGTATTAAACAAACTTAAATCTACACTACCAGAAGATACTTCAACATGAGTTTCATCTGTCCTTGCCCAGTGGTTCTTGAGAAGAAAATAAACAAGAGGCCCATGGGCCACATCGCTCACCTGAGCACTGTGACTAGGAAAAGGTAGAAATTGGTTTATTATTGAAAAGTTTAAAATCAAAAAGTAGTCGCATGACCAACCATGGATTTTCTATTCTTGTGAAGATGATTTTTAAAGAATTTTCCTGTATATTTCTATGTAAAACTTTGGTCGGCCATTGTGGCCTGTCCTACCCCCTGGGGTCATGATTTGAACAAAATGGAATCTGCACTACCTGAGGATGCTTCCATATAAATATGATGAATTATGGCTTTGCTATTCTTGAAAAGAAGATTTTTAAAGAATTTTCCTATATATTTCTATGTAAAACTTTGGTTGGACATTTTGCACCCCCCCCCCCTCCTATCCCCGGAGGTCATGATTTGAACAAACTTGAATCTACACTATCTGAGGATGCTTCCATATAAATATGATGAATTATAGCTTTTCTATTCTTGAGAAGAAGCTTTTTAATGAATTTTTCTATATATTTCTATGTAAAAATTTGGTTGGCCATTGTGGCCCGCCCTACCCCCGGGCATCATGATTTGAACAAACTTGAATCTACACTACCTGAGGATGCTTCCATATGAATATAATTAATTACGGCTTTGTTATTCTTGAGAAGAAGATTTTTAAAGAATTTTCCTATATATGTCTATGTAAAACTTTGGTCAGCCATTGTGGTCCCGCCCTACCCCCGGGGGTCATGATTTGAACAAACTTGAATCTACACTACCTGAGGATGCTTCAATATGAATATAATTAATCATGGCTTTGTTATTCTTGAGAAGATTTTTTAAGAATTTTCCTATATATTTCTATGTAAAACTTTGGTGAGCCATTTTGGTCCCGCCCTAGCTGCAATAATGTAGCCCTCTCCCTTTTTTTTTTTTTTTTTTTTTTTGGGAGAGGGCTACAACTCCTTAGGATCTCTGTAATGGTGCAGCTGTGGAAGCGATTCGCTCCCGCACGGATTTCGGCTCAAATTGTCAGTAAATGGCTATTTTATTAACATTTCTTACCTTGACTCCAAAAATGTAGTTATCCAAGACATAAATCAATCCAAAAATATACAGAACAATCCATATATCAATTATTTTTCGTGTATGTCAACAACATAACTTAAATTTATCCGCCATGTTTACTGACCTTGACAGATTTTATTCTGGGACAGCCAATGAGATTAAGGATCTATAGGGAGTGGATTTCTTTGGAATTACCTTATTTTAAGCCTAAATAACGCTGTTTACGAAAAAATAACACATGGAATTATTTTATTTATCGATGTTTAGTGATACTATTCATCACAATTACTTATAAACACTGAAACCTGCTTTATTTAGTTATTCTAAATTTCAAGCGCAAGTCTCGGTACGTCACGCGTGAACTGTCATGGCTGTTGAAGATAAACACGAACTTGGCGAAGATTAATTTTTTCATTTTTAACGGGTTATGTGGTCGACAGTGAATAAAAATCTCGTCTTATTAGATGTAAGTTGAATGTAAAAACTATTTTTTCTGCCTGTCGTCGCCCGTATTTAAAAAATATTTTTGCACCATTACAGAGATGCTGTGGAATTGTAGCCCTCTCCAGAAAACATCAGATAAAAAAAATCAGAGAGGGCTACATTATTGCAGCTAGTCCCGCCCTACCCCTGGGGGTCATGATTTGAACAAACCTGAATATACACTACCTGAGGATGCTTCCATATAAATATGATCAATTATAGCTTTGCTATTCTTGAGAAGAAGATTTTAAAGAATTTTCCTATATCTTTCCATGTAAAACTTTGGTCGACCATTGTGGCCCCGCCCTACCCCCCGGGGGTCATGATTTGAACAAACTTCAATCTACATTATCTGAGGATGCTTTCATATAAATATGATCAATTACAGCTTTGCTA
>NW_026939778.1:825000-845000 GCF_032062105.1 Saccostrea cuccullata | reverse complement strand
GGACGGACAGGCGGACAACCGACAAAAGGTGATCAGAAAAGTTCACTTGAGCTTTCAGCTTAGGTGAGCTTAAAAAGAACAAAAGATAGAATACAATCATTTATTTCTTCCAAAATCAAGGGGATTGGGTCTTTAAACCCTCTGAATCAGCCATTGCATCTGATGTGAACTACACACTATTTCCTGTATTCAGAAATTTAAGAAATTTTCACAGAATAAAGAATACAATATCACTAAGTGATAGTATCAGTAAAATTAAATTTGACCGTTTTATATAAGCGACAAGGTCAGGTCAAGGTCATTACCTTTTTCCTGGATATTAATAATTTAAAACATTGCTGTGATGTCAACCCTTTGTTCTTGCAGTTTAAAAATTTACCTATGGCAGTCCGATATTAGTGAGCAGTCTGATATTAATTGTAATATCAGACTGTCTCAGTACTGATATCCTTCAAAATTGGACTGCTACTGAACAAAAGAAATAAAAAGTGTGATGATTTAACAAACAGAAATTTAAATTTCTCACATAGAATGATGATTTAGAGACATTGATCTTACAGAATTGCAAAATAAAACAAGAGGCCCATGGGCCACATCGCTCACCTGAGAAGCTTTGACCATTCTGTTCTTTACCAGATTTCCCCCTTGTAATACATAATGCATCCCCACTCGACCCCACTGATCATAATTTAGACATTTTGAAATCTAAACTACCCCATGATCCTTCCATGTGCACATAAGTTTCAGCTTTTCTGGCCCAGTGGTTCTTGAGAAGAAGATTTTCAAAGATTTTTCCTATATATTTCTATGTAAAACTTGGATTCCCCATTGTGGCCCCGCCCTTCCCCCGGGGGTCATGATTTGAACAATTTAGAATCTACACTATACCAGGATGCTTCCACATAAGTTTCAGCTTTTCTGGCCCAGTGATTCTTGGGAAGATTTTCCAAGATTTTTCCTATATATTTCTATGTAATACTTGGATTCCCCATTGTGGCCCCGCCCTTCCTCCGTGGGTCATAATTTGAACAATTTAGAATCTACACTATACCAGGATGCTTCCACATAATTTTCACCTTTTCTGGCCCAGTGGTTCTGGAGAAGAAGATTTTCAAAGATTTTTCCTATATATCTCTATGTAAATTTTTGATTCCCCAGTGTGGCCCCGCCCCTCCCCCGGGGGTCATGATTTGAACAATTTAGAATCTACACTACCCCATGATCCTTCCACATAAGTTTCAGCTTTTCTAGCCCAGTGTTTCTTGAGAAGAATATTTTCAAAGATTTTTCCTATATATTTCTATGTAAAACTTGGATTCCCCTTTGTGGCCCCGCCCTTCCCCCGGGGGTCATAATTTGAACAATTTAGAATCTACACTACCCTAGGATGCTTCCATCTAAGTTTCAGCTTTTCTGACCCAGTGGTTCTGGAGAAGAAGATTTTCAAAGATTTTTCCTATATATTTCTATGTAAAACTTGGATTCCCCTTTGTGGCCCCGCCCTTCCCACGGGGGTCATGATTTGAACAATTTAGAATCTACACTACCCCAGGATGCTTCCACATAAGTTTCAGCTTTTCTAGCCCAGTGGTTCTGGAGAAGAAGATTTTCAAAGATTTTTCCTATATATTTCTATGTAAAACTTGGATTCCCCATTGTGGCCCCGCCCCTCCCCCGGGGGTCATGATTTGAACAATTTAGAATCTACACTATACCAGGATGCTTCCACATAAGTTTCAGCTTTTCTGGCCCAGTGATTCTTGGGAAGATTTTCAAAGATTTTTCCTATATATTTCTATGTAAAACTTGGATTCCCCATTGTGGCCCCGCCCTTCCTCCATGGGTCATAATTTGAACAATTTAGAATCTACACTATACCAGGATGCTTCCACATAATTTTCAGCTTTTCTGACCCAGTGGTTCTGGAGAAGAAGATTTTCAAAGATTTTTCCTATATATTTCTATGTAAATTTTTGATTCCCCAGTGTGGCCCCGCCCCTCCCCCGGGGGTCATGATTTGAACAATTTAGAATCTACACTACCCCATGATCCTTCCACATAAGTTTCAGCTTTTCTAGCCCAGTGTTTCTTGAGAAGAATATTTTCAAAGATTTTTCCTATATATTTCTATGTAAAACTTGGATTCCCCTTTGTGGCCCCGCCCTTCCCCCGGGGGTCATAATTTGAACAATTTAGAATCTACACTACCCTAGGATGCTTCCACCTAAGTTTCAGCTTTTCTGACCCAGTGGTTCTGGAGAAGAAGATTTTCAAAGATTTTTCCTATATATTTCTATGTAAAACTTGGATTCCCCTTTGTGGCCCCGCCCTTCCCATGGGGGTCATGATTTGAACAATTTAGAATCTACACTACCCCAGGATGCTTCCACATAAGTTTCAGCTTTTCTAGCCCAGTGGTTCTGGAGAAGAAGATTTTCAAAGATTTTTCCTATATATTTCTATGTAAAACTTGGATTCCCCATTGTGGCCCCGCCCTTCATCCGGGGGTCATGATTTGAACAATTTAGAATCTACCCTAGGATGCTTCCACATAAGTTTCAGCTTTTCTGGCCCAGTGGTTTTGGAGAAGAAGATTTTTTAATGACCCCACCCTATTTTTGTCTTTTCTTGATCATCTCCCCTTGTGAGGGGACTTGGCCCTTTATTTTAACAATTTAAATTCCCCTTCACCCAAGGATGCTTTGTACCAAGTTTGGTCAAAATTGGCCCAGTGGTTCTTGAGAAGAAGTCTAAAATGTGAAAAGTTTACAGACGGACAGACAGACAGATGGACAGACGGACGGACGATGGACAAAATGTGATCAGAAAAGCTCACTTGAGCCTTCGGCTCAGGTGAGCTAAAAAAATTAAACTTTCAATTACACTGAATATACTGTAACAGGATGAAGAACAAGGGGCAGACCAGATAATGCAAATACAAACAAACAAAAAAAAAAAAAAACAACAAAAAACGGGTAAACTTCTAATAAACCTATTACAATTGGGGAAGTGTTTCAACCCCTTTTTCCGGTTTTTGAAAAAGAGTGGGCACACTGGGGGTCACCAGAGAAGCGCATAAACTTTCAAAGCCCCAAAAATAAATTCATAATAAAACACAAAGTTTAGACAATTTGATTTCATTTTTCTCATAGAAAGAAAGATGCCTAGATGCAAAAATCAAGGGAAGTAGCCTAGTATATAATAATTAATACCTAATTGACAACAAATTTTGAAAGATTTGAAGATTTTCAACACTTCCCTAAAAAATCCTAGATTACTGTTTATGTTTGTTCTTCTGTAATGGAAAATCAAAAACAAAGGTATACGTAGACGCTTAACATAAAAAAATGAAATGGAAGTGTACCTTTAGCATCTGCTTAATTTTCAGTGGATATTCTTCATATCGGCATTTCATTCCCAATTCGTCATTCACTAGATTGTCTGTATGATAATTCGTTGCACTGCTTTAATCTCCGTGTATGTTTTAATGAATAAAAATTTTGTCCCCACTCTCCTTATCAAATTCTTTCAAATACCTTTTTCAGTGTAGCCAAATCCATAAATACTGAGTACTTTTCATTTAAGCAGCCTGCATTCTTGAAAGAATTGCTTCAGTGGTCATTAACACCTTTGTCTTTTTGTTCTAATATCAGACTGTCTCAGGTAAATCAAAAGCAATGTTTTAAGTACGATATATGCCTCATACAATTCTGTATTAAAAAATATCAGACAGTTTTCGGCCCTACCGGGCCTCAAACTGTCTGATATTTTTTAATACAGAACTGTATTCGGCATATATCCAATACATAAAATTACTCTTGCCAATTGTGCGATCCCTACTTTTATTGCAAAATGTTGAATGTTTTTTTTGCATAAAAAGATACTACCATAAAGGGCCTATAAGATGATACATGTATTACCAAATTGACATAAATAATTTAACCAAAATGGATATTGGCTTTTTCTTAAATTTTTAGGATATATTAGTTATTTTTATATGCTTCCTATATTTAAATTTTTTTCATTTTCACATATGGTAAATTTGTCACATAAAGATACAAAATGATACAAAAACAAAAAGTTTTGATCGTTTACTAAGAGAGATAAAAAAAACTTTATGGATTTTTGGCTCAAAATTGTACTCAGATTGGAGGCTTATAGAAGCTAACATAGTTCTAGTTTGTTTGAAAAATCATATTTAATTGATATATCTAGGAACTTTAGCCCCTTATTAATTAAACTTACATTTGAAAAGTTCTTCAAGTCTTTCATTGTGTAAAAATTATAACTAATTTCATTGTTCTACAATAATTTTGAGAGGGAGAAAAAGAAGATATTTTCATATGCCACAATTCCACCAAAAAATATAGTCCCTGCTAGTTTTCAAATGCGGCTTACCATTTCTATTTAAAGTTGTACAATTGTGATGGGGAAAGAAAAATATGGTCTTTTAAATCTTTTACGACTAAATATAGAAAACATATATGCAAATGTACTTTGAATATTTCATCTTTAAGTCAGAAACCAGAGAATAATTCTATCTTAAGATCAATTAATAATTTTATATACAATTACACTTTTATGTACTTCAAATATTTAAAAAATTAGTTTTACCTGACTGAAAGAACTGCTTTTCACACTGGATACACTTGTATGCTCTTTCCTTTGAATGAAATCTCATGTGAACCACCAAATCACTTTTCCTTATATAGCCTAAAAAAAGTTCATTGCTCCTATGGTCATCTGAGATTAACAATGCAAGACTTTTTAGCAAGTGTTTTTACTTTTTATTACACATATATGCCTTAAATGCCCTGTTCACACGACGAGTTTAATTTGCAGTAATTTAATGCGAAGTAAACTAATGCGAATCAAATTAATGCGAATTAAATTGCGTTCACACGACAGCTAATGCGAAGTAAAAAAATGCGAATTAAATTTTTACTTCTGCAGCCTGGCGTCAGCACGGCTATAATGACGTCATTTGCAAATCACGTCACCTTCTGCAGAAGCAGATCCAATTGACATAATGTAACAGTGCCTGTACAAACATTTTAATGATTATCAAAGTTTTCCTTAGTTTTTCACTCAAAAATAGCACAAGTGCCTATAGCTGATCATCGACAAGTGGTATTTGACTAAATTTTGTCATTACGCATGTCTCAGAATTTAATTTGAATTAGCTCCGCTTAGCGTTCACACGCAGCTAATGCGAAGTAATTTAATGCGCAGTAAACTAATTCGAATTAAATTAATTCGCATTAAATTCTCCGTGTGAACGCTAAGCGAAGCTAATTCGCAGTAATTTTACATTTAATTCGAATTAAACTCTCCATGTGAACAAGGCATAAAAAACAAATGTTTACAGGTTATGATAAACATGCACTTATTGCCTTGGCAATATGAGGTCTTTCTATTCCTTGACTCATATGAAAATCAAAAGTCTGAAAGGCTTTAATTACGTCAAACATAAAAAAACAATTTTGGAAAGTTTTTTTTTGATTTGATATAATTTCTTGTTAACTTTTAACAAAATGTCACAATTACAGGTTTGGGTCCTTTTGCCATAGTTCGAATTATCTAGACACCGTCGAAAGTAAACCTTAGAATTTAACTCATATCTCTTCAATCACTTGAAAAACAATGAAGGATTTAAAATAAGAGGCCCATGGGCCACATTGCTCACCTGAGCACTGTGGCTAGGAAAAAAGCAGAAATCAGTTTATTATTGAAAAGTTTAAACCCATAAGTGGTTCCAACAAATTCTTAAAGGGGAGAGGGTATGATCTGAACAAACTTGAATATACACTAAGGATGCTTGCATATTTCTTTGATTATCTGTGGCTTTATCAGGGTTCGACACTAACTTTTTTACCTTGGTGGACCGCAGGTCCACTTGTCAAAAATTATTGGTGGACCTTCTTAATATCTGGTGGACCTTTATAAATGATTGAATAAATGAATGAAACATTACACGAGGCATTAATTAACACTAACCAGGCGCGTAGCTGCCTATACGCAAGTACGCAAGTGCGTACACATCATTTTCAAAAAAAAAAAAAAAAGAAAAGAAAAAAAAGAAAGAAAGAAAGAAAAAAGAATAAAAAAGAAAGAGAGAGACTTATTCGGAGAAAAAGAGCCACTATCTGTCTTTCAAATTATTTTACCTCTTATTGTTTCTATTCAAATTTTGTTCAGAATATTGTTAAAATCCAGTATTTTAAAAAATGAATTCCAAAATTCTTGAGGAAGAAAATATTGTTGAACCAAAATTTTCAACGCTTAATCCGCGTAATCCTGATTATCCGGACAAATACATGTATTTGATGAGGGAAAGCGATCTAAGTGACATTGATCTAAAAAAAAAAAAGGTACAACGATCTTGGACGACTACTGTATTGGGGATTAATTTCACGGGTTGTAATCTTCACGGTTTTCTCTCATCGGACACGATCGCGATTTCTTGAATTCGCGGAATTCTTATATTATAGAAGTTACTTCCCTTATCTATATCCGTTTAATCCATACCGTAGCTACATTTAAACGGCATTCATCATTGTTATGTTTTTATTTCACGAACGACAGGTTAGGTTAATATAAAATAGTTAGACTTAATAAATAATTGACGACTAATTTATATACCCAAAAAAATGGCAAAATTCAAATCACTGAACAAAGTAAATAAAAATATATATCATTTATGAATATCTTCTTTTACTGATATTACCAATTTATAGAATTTAAGTACTCTCACATTGTTTAAGCTATCAGAATATAAAGGTTATCAAAAGACCCACACCCCCGTTTATATTTTGAAATACTTTAACTCCAATGATAACTTATTTAATTACTTCTCTGTTTTATCTTGTCACACTTGGAAACTTTTTTCCAATACCAATATATTCGTTAACTAATTTGATCAAATTACCCTTCTCTTCCTGAAGTATGGAAGTATATAACTTAGCTAAGTGTTTGCTTGATAAAAGAGATGTAGCGTGATTTCTTTTAAAGGAAAATGACTGCAAAATTTCGTAAAATCCAGGAGCTTCCGGGGGCTTCGCCCCCTGGCCCCCCACCAGGGCTTCGCCCCAGACCCCCGGCCATTTTCTGCATACACTTCATTTCATTGCTGACTACGCGCCTGCTAACTTTAATATATACCGATACCAGACAGACCAATAAAGCATAAATCTAACCAGTCAACAGAATCAAATCAATATTAAGGACTAGTCAGATTTTTTTTCAGAAATATTGTAAAAAATTTAAAAAAAAATATTAATCTATAAACCATAGAAATATTCTAATAATTATCATTAAATTACAATGGTGAAAACCTGCATTTATTTCGCTTCCACAGGTAAATTAAATTTAAAACTCCAATTACCGGTATTAATTAATTTGTTCAATAATTAAACAAGTGAATTTTTCATGTATCCATGGCTAGATCATTTTTTTTACTATGGTGCAAAACTGACATAGGTACATGTATCTGTATTAATTAATCATTTTTTAAATTTATTATTTATTCAAATAAGTAGTGATATAATATGTATATAAAGAAAAGAAAATGAAACTGCAGATAATAGTTCATTTAATGTAAATTACGCTTGTTTAAACATCTATTTAAAAAAACAATGCTTAAGTGCAGCTGTCAATCAATTCTAATTATCTCCAAAAGTGTGCGTTCAGGCGTGAAGCGATTTCCTGTTACCCAATGTAATTTTCACACCTTTCTGTGCATTAGTAAACAGAGGAGAGACTGGCTAAATTTGGCATGGATTTTTCATGATTATTCAAGGTCCGTGTTGAATGTTCTTGCATCTCAATATTATTGTTAATATTGGAGTTATCAAGTTTACATGTGAAATATATCGAGTTATTTGCCCCCCCCCCCCCCACCCCCCATTACCTAAACATTTTTTACATGTATATTTAATTTTTGTATATTAAAAGTATGGAGGAATTAATAATTTGAGTTACGGATTTTGATTTAAAGAAAAAGAAACCCTGGAATTTCACTGTCTTTAAATAAGGTGTTTAAATTTTAAGTGGACCAATGGTCCACCTAGTCCTGAACATTTGGTGGACCTTCCAATTTTTTGGTGGACTCGGGCCGCCGGTCTACCATTAGTGTAAAACCCTGTTTATTGCCCTTTACATTTGAACTTACATTGTGCCCCCCCCCCCCCCAATCGAGGATGGCTTTGTTTTCCTTGAAATATTTTTCCTGTATATTCCTAAGCAAAACTTTGATCAGCCATAGTGGCCTTGCCCTATCCCCGGGGGCATGATTTGAAAAAAACTTGAATCTACATTACCTGAGAATGCTTCCATACAAATTTAATCAATCATGGCTTTGCTATTCTTGAGAAGAAAATTTTTAAAGAATTTTCAAATATATTTCTATGTAAAACTTTGATCAGCCATTGTGGCCCCGCCCTACCTCCAAGGGGTCATGATCTGAATAAAATTGAATCTACACTACCTGAGGATGCTTCCATATAAATATGATCAATCATATGGAAAGTTAACTGGTTCAAAATTCCAACTCTGTAATTCTTAAAATGTAAACAAGTCCACCTTAATTTGTAAATTGTAAATCATAATTTGTCAAATGTTCTATCGCAATTTGTTAATTGTAACTATCCAACGTAATTTGACAAGTGTAAAATTTAAATGCAAGTTTTGCCAATGCTCTCATGTAATTCATAGACTTGCAATTTGTCAACTTGTGCAATGTAAATTGCATTTTCGTGATTAGTAAATTATGCAAGGTTACATTATGCTAATGCCTATTTAAATGAAAGGGGGCGTTATAAGGGTGGCAAGTTAATTCGTTGCTTAACAATTTAGTCATTTCCCCAAGAACTATATGCGGTATTAACCAACATTTGCCCCCCAAAATCAAACTTTGATGGAGTAATATTTAATTAAGTCCTTAAACAGGGGAGTATATGCTGACTTCAAAGCACTGAATAATTTCATAAGTAATGACGTCATATGTACAATGACGTTATGACGTAAATTTCAGTTTTTTTATGAATTTTGCAGAAAAATGTACATATTTCGTCGATATTTTAAATAAAAGTCACCGAGCGCATGTGTGTTCAGGATTAATATTTTGATATAATGTGTAGAATGATAATATCAATGAAATATGTCAATATTGTTCCTGAACACACATGCGCTCTATAAATTCTAAAGCTTAAATTGTTGAAATTTTGTCCATTTTGTCCTCTTTCTGAAAAAGGATATAAAATCGGACTAGTTTGTGACGTCATAAAAACAGAAATTGTGAATACACTGCTCTGGAACTATAATATTTTCTGTTAACTTATATTCCTCGTACAATTTATTAAATTCAGCACATTTCAGGAAGTTTTCAAAATTTGACTTTTGTGGGGGCAAACATATGCAATATACCGCATGTAGTTCTTTGTCCAACCATAAAAAAAATATAAAGAAAGGGTGATAAAATGTTTACAAATTAATTTCATGTCTGTCTGTAAGACTGTTTGTAAATAATAATATATCAGCAAGGGTATACGCTAATCATTTAATTTCTATAAAATACTTGATTCTGATTGGTTTAAAAATTCTTTTGATACCTGCATCAATAAAATGTAGAGTTCGCTTGCACTAAGCAGCTGGAACTACTTTGGCAGTCTTTACATGTATATTTCCCGCTTCCAGTTTACTTCTTGGAGGAATAATTAAATACTTTTACTTTAATAAATATTTTCCTGAATTTCGCAACCTGTCCGTTACGTCCCCGACTTATTTTCTACTTTCGTTTCTTTTTGAATTATCCCCCTTTGCTAAACAAATCAAATCGTCTGCATAACAACAAGACAGTTTTGTGAAAGAAGGAAAGAAATCGACATACTTTTGTTAAATGTTTGGCTTTGAGATGTCTGGTATGAACAGTAGAATTCTGAAGAAACGTTTTTTTATGCCACCAAAGAGAGGAAAAACCGTTAATCTGTTAAAACTTGGAAAACGAATGATCGAGAAAAACGACACTGCATGAATGAGGACAGATTCTTTTATTCTTAAACAGTCGGCAGCAGAATCTTTCAGGTTTTACAGCATTGACAGGTTGTGATACGTATTTATATGTTCGGTTTGAAATTCAGATGAAAAGATGTGCAAATGAAATCCAAAATTTCTGTGACCAAACGTGAGAACTGTTAGGATATTTGAGTAGCTTCCCTTTACATTTACGAACTTAGATAACTTACCAGGGAAAATATACCGATTGGGATAACACAACAGGTAAGTTTTTTGGTGTTAAAGAACTGTAAATTATTTCAGAGAATGTTGGTAATGCCACGACAATATTTGAGAACGTTTCTTCGTTTGAGCCATTTTGAATTTTAGCAACGTTAACGTTGTTGTGATGTATTCGTGCGCACTGTTTTTGATGCGTAAATTTAATAGAAAGGTGAAAGAAAGATTCATTTTATTAATTTAAAAGCATAATTAAATGATAAGAAATGAATGTAATATTTTTTCCTTTGATCGATGTATCAAAGAAAAATTTGGACGGAAAACTTTTTCATCAATGTGCTACGCGCATTGATGAAGTTTTCCGTCCAAATTTTTCTTTGATACATCGATCAAAGGAAAAAATATTACATTCATTTCTTAAGTAAAAAAAAACTCCCAACAATCCTGAATCATTTTCAATTTTGACATTTTTTAAAGCCTTTTCTGCAGTGTTACTGGCAGATTCAGCAGGAGAGAGTTAGAGGTTGGAGAGATCTGTTCTCCCACGGCTTTTCAGTCAGTAAAACAATTAAGAAGTACCCTTGGACCCCCCTTTCAGCAGTTATGGACCTCCCTTAAATAAGTAGAAGTGTCGTATAAATATTTGAAACAATTTATCAACGAGAAATGTCCATTTATCCACCCCAACACACACACACATGAAAAATGTGTATTTTGCATTTAGATGACTTTTTTAGTAGACATGAACCTTGATATCCCCCCTCATTTAGAAAAATATCCTGGAACTTGAAAATGTATTGACAGACCCATTCATGTCTAGTATGTAAAGTACACATTAGTTTGTATATAAATGGAAAATTTTAATTAAAACTTATTTAAAGTGATCATGTGTAAAATCCAAAGATAATAAGCACCACCCTCAGATTTACCTGGTCTGTATTCCCCCGTCAATCAAATAAATTAAGGTCCATCATTGGGTACTTGAAATTGAATGACATTTAGCTACTAGTCTCTGTGTATATCTCTTTCACCTTGTTTGACACGCGTGGCCACCATCAAATTAACTTTTGGTCCTCTGATCTTTACCGCTAAATTACCATCACAATAAGGAAGCCATTTTAATGCAAACAATTTTAGTTTGATTATGATTACAGTTAATTCTCGATTAACCGCCACCTTTTGTAATTTAGAAATCATGGCGGTATAACGAATTTGGCGATGAATTGAATTTCCCATCTCTTACGAAATAGGAATGGTAGAGTTACCTTTTTTAGAAATACCATTTAGCGTTTCCATTCTTATTATCACATGTACATGTATATAAAAACATATTTCTAAATTTGAAAATACTTGAAGTAATTGTTTTATGTACAATTTAGCTAAAACAAAATGTGCAGTTATGAAATAAAGACACGTGTATGCATGTAAATCTGCACGTCTGATATTGAAATAATAAACATGCTGGGTCGATCGTCGTAATATGTAGCCGATAGTACGTAAAATGAATTCTTGAATAAATTCATTCTTTATGGCATCATTGTTAACGAAAAGTTCACAATTTTTACTGTATAATTATTTTTTAAACAAACTTTGCATTGTTTAAATCCGAAATCATCAGAATAATATCGTTATCGGTGTACTTTAACAACGTCCGCTTTCGTGGTGAAGCCATGACTAAATGATTTTTATTAAACAGAAAACAAAATTATTATAACACTTTATGTTAAATAATTGTTTATTTAATTCTTATTTAATTATTTAATTGCACATACCTTGTCTGGCTTTGCGTGCTTTACAACATGGATAGCGACCAATTAGCCGCGCTTCACTGACCACATGGACCTATGGTGGTATATCAAGATAATTGACACTTGAAAATGGACGTTTGTTTTGAAAACAGGGTGGCAGATGGCGGTATGTGAATTTGACGTTATAAAGAGAATTTTATATAGCGGGAAAAACGTTCTCTGGAAATCATGGCGGTATTGCGAATGGCGATAAGTCGAGAATTGACTGTAATTATGATTATCTGTATTACAAACATGTCATTAAAAAATTAAAATTATCTCATATTGTTTCAATAAAATAAATCAAGATTGTGTATATATTTTTTCTAATGAAAAGTGCATAAGTGACTGAAATCTTGTTTTCACTCGTAAAAATTAAGATTCTTGTTTTGAGACGCGGCGATAACGATGAAAATAAAGGAGAAAATAAGCTGGTAACACTTTTTTCATGTAGTAAGGATAAAAAAGTACATGTATCTGATAAGTAACAATTTTGCCAGGACAAGTATTAAAGTATTAAGAGTTTCTTTCTTATCTTTTCTTTTTTTTTTAAAGCTTCGCAGGTTGTTACCTCTGTTCAAGGTCACAGGTAGTGATGAAACGATTGTCGCCGACGATCGATTGTTGATCGTTTTTGGGTGTTCGATTCCCATTATCAATTACGTTTTTCATAATCGATTGTCGCCGAAACAAACTCGCTCAAATAAACTTGTATGATTTGAACAAAATGAATACATACAAATTAACACATGTAAAACGAAAGGAGGTAAACAAAAATGGCGCCGAAGGTGAAGGTAACAACAATCAAGTAGAAATTTACCCATATCCAGGGAATGCATAGATAGAACATTCTATCGTTAAAATGATATTTTCCTACTGACCCGGTTTAACGATAGAATTCGTTCCGTGTATTCGTAATGTAGCAAAAGAAACACGGGCAACAAATCACACTCAGTGCATTTACTACGGACAATCTAGAGAGTTCTGAATGTAAACATGGCAGGTAAATTTGAAGTGAGAGAAAAACGTTGAGAACATTAATTGGATTTTCGTCTTTTTATGGATTATTTTTTGGGATAAAATGCATAATCAATTTCCAAAAGGATTGTTTTGATTTATTTGGAAGTTATTTCCAGTGCAAATTCTTTTATATTCTTCAAAATCGTGTCTACATTGCAAGTATATGGGATGTATTCTAACTGTGGTGAGGGCTTGTACGGAGACTCAGTTAGCTTTTCTAACTAGGGAATACAAAATCTGATGTCATGACAAACATTTTTAGTTTTATGAGCAAATATGTAAAAAAAAATTTCTGTTTCTTTGTTACTTATACAACAAAAAAATGTCTTTAGAATAAACTTGATCAAATTTTTTTAGTTTGTTCCATAAATGATAAATGCTGTAAAGAAAGAGAATTTTGTATTTGAAATTTGAATTACTAATTACTAATTGAGTCGATGATTGATCGATTAAGCTTCTCCGATTTTGACCAATTATCGATTATGAAATTTTCCCGATTATTCAACACTAGTCACAGGTGTTAAAAATAGTTTTGAAAGAAATACTTAAGCTAGCAATAATCTAATATTTTGTTTTATGTTGTTAAATCATAATCTAAATTTACTTAAAATACACACATACTTGTATGTATTTTTAACTTTACAAAACCATCATTATCATGAATGTTTCACATTAGGATACAGGATGTACATTTGTTTTTTATACAAACCGGAAGTAACTGTTACTATTTGGCCGTGATCGAAGCTCTAATTGCTACTACATTTACGATAATTATGAATAGTTTTTAAGATTTTGAAAAGGACAGATAAGGATGAGTATTTTACTTTTGAAATTTTACCTTTAGTTATTTCATTTTTTTTTAACAACGAACTCAATTAAGTCATTGCTGCTGTGACGTACAACATAACATAGATTTTTACAAAACTCAGCCTGTGAGGTTTCTGCTTGTTTGATATTAGATATAAATTTGAAATTACGAAATTTTGCAATTATCACTAATTAGTATTGATATTTTTTATTTATGATGTCGAGATCTACTAATTTTATGATGAACTAAGCCATCAAGCTGTACAGGTAATATACTCATGGACTTCCTGTGTATACTGTTTGTGTATAAGGATTAGCGCTTCGTGGTCTGCATGACCATCAATGCCTCGGGGAGCCACGCATGTAAAATGAAGTCCCTCCCCTTACCTGAGAAAACCGTACGGTTAAAAATCTCTGCCTTTAAGTAGATTTTATTATTTTTTTTCTTAAAAACAGATGATTATTTTTATAAAATAATTCATAATATTTCGTCAGATTTACAACTAACACACAACAAGAGGTCCAAGGGCCTTGAATCCCTCTTCTGAAAAATTGTACAATCTATCACTTCTATTTGAAGCCTCTAACCCTAAGTATCCTAAGACCCAAGTTGCATCAACTGACAAAGTTTGATGATTCTTAGCCAATTAGGACTGAAGATATTTTTAATAATAAAGCTATAAGAAACCATAAGTACGTCACAGTGACCTACTTTAAGATTGAAGTTTTCTGAGGACTCAAGATGCATTAATAGACAAAGATTGAAGATTCTAAGCCAATAAGTATTTGAGATATTCAAAAGTAGGTCACTGTAACCTACTTTTTTGTCTACATTCTTTGAAAACCCAAGATTCATCAACTGACAAAGTTGATGATTCTAAGCCAATAAGTACCTGAGATATTCAAAAGTAGGTCACCATGACCTACTTTTTGGTCAACATTCTCCGAAAACCAAAGATGCCCCAACTGACAAAGCTTAACAATTCTAGGTCAACCAGTACTTGAGATATGAAAATATAGCCATAAAATGTCAAAAGTAGGTCAAGGTGATGTAATTTTTGGTTTGCAATCCCCGCGAAAACTCAAGATGCATCAACTGAAAAAGTTTGATGATTCTAAGCCGATATGTACATGATATACTTAAATATACCCATAAAATGTCAAAAGTAGGTCATCATGACCTACTTTTTTGTCTACATCCTTGGAAAATCCAAAATGCATCTACTGACAAAGTCTGATTATTCTAAGCCAATAATTAAGTACTCAAGATACTTAAATATAGCCATCTACGAGGGGGTATCAAAAAGTTCGTGGACTGGCACCATAAAATTAAAACCGCTTTAGATACATCGATGAATTTTAAAATATCTGGTTAGCATTATCTTTTCTATCTATAGAATAAACCGCAAACCATAAATTTTATTTTTAAATAAATTAGTAATGTTTTTCTAAGCTATGGTATGTCCAGGCGGCGCAACCTCGAATACGGCGTTTTTTCAACCGAAGTTTAACTAAGAAAAACTCTTCTGATATGAACATTTGACATCCAAAAATCTGATTAATTCAGTTATACTATACTATAGTGTTGGGACACTATTGCTTCATAATATATTAAGTTTTCACCTCATTCTGAAAGTTCTATGAAAATTTATTGTAAATTTGACATGGAGTGTCCAAACAAATAAGTCCTTAAAAATGATGTCAAAAGGGGGGAGGGGTTTCATTTTCCAACATTCTACAAAGTTTTGGCCATGAAAAAAGTGGTATAGACCTAGGAAATGTTTAAACTGGCTATGGAGAAATTAAATGCATCCAGAGTACTTGTTTTTTTAATGCCAAAGAGGTTCAGAGAGAAAAGGGATGCACAATTAATGTCGATTTACAGTCAAGGTGTGAAAAATCATTCACGTCAAAAAATGACGTTGATCATTTGTTGTAGATATTAAACTCCCAAAAGCAAAATATGCTGGCACAATCGAGCGAGGATCTCTCACAATGTATCAATCCATTTGCAATATTATATGCATTTAAAGCCGCTGTTCCTGACATTGTAAAGTCATAAAAACAAGACGGGTATAAGTCCTTACTCAACTCGAAGGAATCTCATCAAATTAAGTGTATGAGGTAGATGAAGCGGACATTGAAAAACAATGACGTTGTGGGACGTCATGAAACTAAACGGCGACGGCGCCAGGTAATCATATAATGTCTTTCTTATTTTATCATATTTTAGCAAAATATGAATGAATCAAACTAAAATTTTCAACATTTCTTTAATTTTTGTTGCTTTTTGTCCCTTATAAATTTTGGAAGTATAGACTGCATAGTACTAATTTTATAGCCTCAGTCCACGAACTTTTTGATAACCCCTCATAATGTCAAAAGTAGGTCACTGCGACCTAATTTTTTGTAGACGATTTTCAAAAACCCAAGATACATCAATAGACAAAGTTTAATGATTATATGCCAATAAGTACCTGAGATATTCAAAAGGAGGTCACCATGAACTACTTTTTGATTTCTCTAAAAACCCAAGATGCATCAACAAACAAAGCTTTATGATTCTAAACCAGTTAGTACCATAGATACTTAAATAAAGCCATTAAATGTCAAAAATTAGGTCACTGTGACCTACTTTCTGAACATCATTTTCCGAAAACCCAAGATGCATCAACTGATGAAGTTTGATGATTCTAAGCCAATAAGTATTGTAGATACTTAAATAAAGCCATAAAATGTCAAAAGTAGGTCACAGTGACCTACTACTTGGTCATCACTCTCCGAAAAAATAAAGATGCATCAACTCACAAATTTTGATGATTCTAGCCCAATAAATACCTGAAATACTTAAATAAAGCCTTAAAATGTCGAAAAAAGGTCACAGTGACCTACTTTTTGGACATCATTCTCCGAAAACCCAAGATGCATCAACTTACAAAGTTTGATGATTCTAAGCCAATAAGTACCGTAGATACTTAAATAAAGCCATAAAATGTTAAATAAAGACATAAAATGTCAAAAGTAGGTCACAGTGACCTACTTTTTGGTCATCACTCTCCGAAAACCTAAGAAGCATCAACTCACAAAGTTTGATGATTCTAAGCCAATAAATACCTAAGATACTTAAATAAAGCCATAAAATGTTGAAAGTAGGTCACAGTGACCTACTTTTTGGACATCATTCTCCAAAAACCCAAGATGCATCAACTTACAAAGTTTGATGATTTTAAGCCAATAAGTATGGTAGATACTTAAATAAAGCCATAAAATGTCAAAAGTAGGTCACCGTGACCTACTTTTTGGTTGTTACTCTCTGAAAACCCAAGATGCATCAACTCACAAAGTTTGATGATTCTAAGCCAATAAATACCTAAGATACTAAAATATATCCATAAAATGTTGAAAGTAGGTCATCATGACCTACATTTTGGTCGACATTTTTCAGAGTCCTAAGATGCATCTGCTGACCAAGTTTGATGATCCTAGGTCTGAAGGTAATCAAAATATGCCTTTTAAACAATTCGAAAAGAAATGCCTGCAAAATTCAAAAAGTAGGTCACAGTGACCTACTTTTTCATAAATATGTTTTAAGGTCCCAAGATGCATCAACTTAACAAGATTTGAAGATTCTAAACCTTTCAGTGTCTGAAATAATTGGAATAAATGTTTTAAAAAGAATTACTCATAAAGTTCAAAAAATAGGTCACGGTGACCTACTTTTAAGTTGACGTTGTTCAAGGACCCAAGATGCATCAACTGACAAAATTTGATGCTCATAGGCCTTAAAGTGTCAAAAATATGCCTTCAAATCAATTTGAAAACAAATGCCCACAAAATTTAAAAAGTAGGTCAATGTGACCTACTTTTGAGTTAACATGATGTGAAGTCCTAAGATGCATCAACTTACAAGATTTGATGATCCTAGTCCTAATAGTAAACAAAATATAAACATTTTTATTATTTGTAAATTTAGGTCAACTTTGAAGTGACCTTGAGACCACGCCCTTTGCCCCAGGGTGATGCCTAGAACAATTTTTTTATCTTCTACATATCCTGATCCTTGTATGTAAGTTTGGTGAAAATCTGCCTGGTGGTTCTGGAGAAGAAAATTTTTTAGCAACCAGGATTTTGGTTTTGTTTTCCTGATTATCTCCCCTTGTTTAAGGGTCCCAACCCTTATTTTATTACAAAGGGTAGCCCTTGGGCCAAGGATACCCTGTGACAAATTTGACACTGATTGGCCAAGGTGTTCTTGAGTTAAGGCCCATATTCTAAAAAGTTAACGCACACCGCACAAATGGCCATAGCATTAGCTCTTTGAGCCTTTGGCTCAGAAGAGCTAACTAGGAGGGGGTTCCTCCTTTTTGCACCCCTCATTAAGTTTGTATACATTAATCAGATGATTCTATAGAACCAAACACATCCCAGAAGTTTATGAAGCATTTTTGTTGGTTTTTATTGGTACAAATAGTTTATTCCATGCATCCCTATTTAAAGACAAAATGAAATTCAGAAAAAAAGGCTTCATTCCCCTGGACCCAATGATCACCCAAAAACAGAACATTGGGAAAGGTTCTAGGTGAATACAAGGATTTATTTCCTCTACATTGATCTAAAAATAGATTGAGAATTTCCAAATTGATATAAATTGTTTTGGAAATCTATTAAACAACTATGACTTTTTTTTCATGTGAACAAAACATAATCGAATATATATTTTCGGGTGAGTGTGGTAAGAGGGGATACAGGATTTAACCCCCTCCAACACTTTAACTGAACAACAATTTTTACTTTCTAGTCAGTTTTCCCTCATAATACTCCTTCCTTTCAAAATCTATCCTATAAAAAAGACTGACATTATATTTTTTTTTTCAGGGCAACTAAAATCGATAAAAAAAACATTTCAAATTGATACGACTGGTAAGGTTTATTTACATTCTAATTCTGCTTCTCTCTTGTATTTGGCTGGGACTTAATAAAATGCAAACAAGTAATGAGCTGTATCATTTTATCAGTGAATCATAAAATAAAACAATTATTGCTGTTTTTTTGGTCAACACAATGATTTACCCATCTTTGAAGTACAATATTCACCTTGCCCTTCAGGCTCGGTGAATACAGCACTCCTCAGATGGCTAAATCATTGTATTGACCTCAAAAAACAGCAATAATTGTATAATATTGAAGCAAATAAAAATGACTTTGGAAACCTCTCCCCCACAACTACAAGCACCAATGGGTAATTTGTTTTTGCTTGTCAAAGAATTTTTGGTTTGGAATATTTTGACTGGATGGACCCCCCTGTGGAAAAAACTCTGAGATCCACACCTGCCCTTTGTATATACAAAGAGCGAAGTTTTCTGTGTTTAGATCTAGGAATACCCCATTCTTTTTCTGTATTAAACTATCTTATATTATTTGTAAACAGCTTAAGAGACCGTTTGAAGGCATAATATACATGCATAATACAAAACTCAGTTGGTTAAGGATCTTTTTAGCTTTGAGGCAAAATAACTTGCCACCCTTATGGCGCCCTCTTTTGTCTTAATATGCAACCTTGCATAATTTACAAATCACGAAAGTACATTTCACAAGTTGACAAATCGCAAGTCTACGAATTACACGTGATCATGGACATAACTTGCATTTACATTTGACACTTTTCAAGTTACGTTGGATAATTTACAATTAACAAAGAAGATGGGTGAACATGACAAGAGATAAGCCCATAGCGCAACAAACATGAAGTTGAAAAAATAAATCTAAATTTTATCAAAATTTTCCTCAATATTTCATCTAACATTAAAGTATACTTTATGTAAAATCTCTACAACTTGCACTTATCTCACGAAGATTGAAGTTCATTTGCCTATGAAATATTATACACATACGAAAAAGGACAAAACGAGTCATTTTTTCACACTATAACACTATTTTTCGATATGAGTGGGTCTTTTCTCCATTTTTTTGAAAGTTAATCCTCAAAGATTTCATAAAAACATACATATTTTGGTTTCCAAAATTATGGAGCAATGACCCACTATACCTTAAAAATATAATTTTATGACATAACTTTCGTATCTTTTCAAGAAATACTTGAAAGTCCCTTAAGTCAATGGTCATATCACAAACATGATTTAAATGCCACACTTCCTC